>NC_092528.1:27282500-27430000 GCF_037038585.1 Patagioenas fasciata
CTTTTCTGGTGCTTATCCTCCCAAGATGTTAGTGGGAAGTACATTTATCTGCTTGTAACCTTAGCTTAATCAGGAGGGGTGTTTTAGTCTCCCTTCCTTGGTTCTCACCAATAACTGTGGCAGTCCTTCCTCATGCTGCACCTTCAGCTCATGCTTTTTGAACCCTGGTGACCAGAACTGTGCCTAGCTTTATTTGACACATTTGCACACCAGGTGCAGTGAGGTGAATTCCCCCTATCTGGAAACATCACTTCTGAGACACCCAAGATGGTCATAAAATCATGCCATGAACTCCTTAGGGTGGGTATGATCAACCAAAGGAGGAGACCTGCCTCCTCTGGTGTTTCCAGAGCTGGGGCTTCAGCCTTTGTGCAGGTTTTCTTGGTTTCATCCCCAAACATATGTAATTTCATCCCAGTCCCGCCACTTCACTCCTCAAAGCCGCCCTATTCTACCTGAATGATACCCTCATCTTCTTCTCAAACGGTGACGACGCTCTCCTTTTTCTTATTAGTCATCAGCCTGGTTCCTGCTTTTCTTGCCAAATCCACTACTACCACTTGCAATGTGATATTTCTCCTTTCATGGCCATCTCCTCCCAGCCAATGCTCTACCTACCCACAAAGTCTTTTTGTACAAATCTCCATCTTTATCATTTTAGCCAATATTTTCAATGCATCTTTGTATCAAGAGTTTTATTGAAATCTAGGTAGATAGACTAGACCTGCTTTTTTTTTGTGTATGTGCGCTGTGGTTTTTTGTTTGGTTGGTTGGTTGGTTTTTTTGCTTTGCCATATCTAAATTTTTAAAAATTATATTTCTCCTATATGATTTGACTTCTTAATTTCAGGCTGCATTCTAGTCTTTCTATCTGTTTCTATAGCTTGTGTTAGTATCATTCCAAAATGCTTTTCTGTAGCATTGTGTAGTGTCAATCAACATGCAGTTGCATGAATAATATATAAAAAAATATTTATTTGGATGTATATTTATTTATGTTGCTGTTTTTGCTCTAAGCAAGTGCTGCTCTGATACATATAAGTGAAAATAAGGCCCATCATTTTGAAAACTGGGCCCAACCTTCTCTTTTGCCTTCAAAACCTTCTGTTAAAAACGTGTTGAGTTTTTCAGCGATCCTGTGGGAAGACAGGGCAAAGAACATATTTTCCCACAAAAGAGCATTGGCTGGAACACCACATCTTGAAAAAATTCCTTTCATCTTCCAATAAAAAAAATATTATCTTTACGGTAAAAAGGATGTTTAATATTTCCCTACTTTTTATAGTTGCCTACTGGTTTTTCTCAAATTTTCAAATTTGGTGCCAGTTTTCAGCCAGGAGTAAAATTTTAAGCCAAGTTATAAACCACTGAAAGAGAAACATTGGTACAGCCTTAAGTATAATAACAATGCCTCCGTGTCCAGTATTTTGATATCTGTGATATTAATTTGTACGTTTTGACTTCCTAGATACACATTTGCAATAAAAAGTGAAGGATTTTTTCTAATTAGGAAATCATTGCTCCCTACCGGTTGGAAAAGCAGCTACCACTGGTTTGTGTTATGGCTGGAATCCCAAGAAGAGATGTGACGGTTGCTGCTTTCCTGGTTCCACTGATGTCAGCAGGAAAAAAGCCTTGTTGAAGCTCATGGCAGAGGTGTTAATGCTGTGAGAGATCAAAATCATCCCTGTTATTGCCAAGAGACAAATGATGGGTCCCACTGAATAAAATAAATGTTGTTTCAAGGAGAAAGGCACCTGATACTAAAAAAATTCCTTTCCTCAACTTTATGGGAATGGCTTTCCACCGTAAGCTTAAAAACTTAAGTTAATTATCTGCTCCTTTGAAGCAGCCAGAAGTGTCACTTCTAGTGACATCCAAAGCGTTAGCATTAGCAGCTCTGACAGTTGAAGGAGTGACCGGTGGAGGGAACGGCTCCACTCTAATTTGGATAAGAGAAACCTTCAATTCCTTGATTGTTGGCCAATACTCTAATGGAGGGAACATTTCCTCGGGCAGGTAGCTGTGATCATCCCACGATGGGATGGGTCATGCTGGAGGGTTTTCCCAAGCAATACTGATTAACCTAATCAGAGCCACCTGGAGAAGGACACAGGTTGGTTAAATTGCAGAAATGGGCTTACAGTGTGTGAGAGCGGTTTGGGCTGAATGTATGTATTTCTTTAGGTTTTCCTCTGAGCCTGTTTTTTTATTTGAGTACTGCTGATGTTAATATATCATTTTTATACCTATTATGTATATATGTGGTTTAAAAACTTGGACATTACATTGCGGTGTGACCTGGGCTGTATACTCTGCCTGGCACTTGAGGGATCAACCTCCTCGTTGTCATTGGAGTTTGCAGGTGTTCATGTTACATAGATCACCAGGTTCAGCTGTGAAAAGCAGTTATAAAACTGGCAATGAGTGCTTGGGGGTTCTTGGTTAGTGTCTGTGGTGCTGGGTGGAGGTTGAAGCCCTTTGTCCATCTCTCTAGCAGGTAGGTTATTCTGCTCATTTTATTTTATCTAAACTCTTAAACTAAGTTTTTGTGGAAAAGTTTTAAACTTCCTATAAGCTTGGTTTATGTAATTCTATGAGTTTAATAGATTAACGTTCTTTCAGCTTCTTTCTCTACATTGTATGCATCTGTAAGATGAACAAACAAAACAACAACGAAACCCTCTCCCCCCAATCCAATCTTTCCCTTTTTCTCTTACTGTTAGAATGGTAGCTGGCCTCTTATTGCCTGAGCTGTATGCTTTTTATTGGTTGCATGGTTCTACTCTGAAACCAACGTTCTAAGCAAAACGAGAACATATAAACATTGATGAAAAACTTTTCAATTTTCCTTTAAGGATAGTTCTTGTGTATTTCTTCAGATTTATTTTTAATCTGAGTGGATCTGACTGGAAAGTCTGTATTTGATTTCTTAAGCTTATGCCTGGTGAATTTTCAAGGGTGGTATGTACTTGATTAGGAAGACAAATAGTAGAGTTGGAGTAAAGGATAGAGAAACAACTCTCTTCCTATGAAATTTAATTCCTTGTTTTAGAATATTGTTAAACTTCCTCAGGATTATAGCAGTGGGTATCTAAATTGCTCTATCTTGCTTTCTAATAATCTTCATAAATACAAAATATACATGGAGGACACTCGGATGGTGTGAGCCTTAGTGGAGACTGATGGCTTGTCCCAAAAGCAGCACCTACAAAGATGCTCTCTGGAGCTACACTCACGCGCTTTCTGGTGGAGAACTTGAAGGTTGGGCAGGAGCTGGAGTGAAATAAAATACCAGCTGCTTAGGGTTTCTTTGATTAGGATCTCACCTTTTGTCAAGCTAAAACTCACTTGGAGTGAAATATTCCTTTAAGGTCCCTCTCAAATACTGTACTGAGGATTTATAACTAGTGTAGGGCTTCATGTAGGTTTTTGAGCTAAATGCATAAGTGTTGGTTTAACTGCCCTGCCTTGATGTAAGGGATAGAGGAAGCAGAGTCACCCCTAGGTAGTAATCCGGAGCTGCTTTATTTTTAAAGTGCTGATGTAGCATATTGGCTGCTGACCACAATGATTTTAGGTTGGAAAAATATAAAGAAAAGTCCCAGCTATGCTAATCCAAAATAGAGTATCCTGTGTCAATATATTTGTGGGTGCCTCGTGTCAGAGTTAGTGTGCTGGCAGTAAATGGTGTGAGATTTGTGCTTATATCAAAATGTCAGTGAAACGAGCTCATTAGCTGACTTGCGGTGGAGAAAATCACATCCTGGGTAACAGAGAGGTCACCTGCTCCCTAAAGAAAGTTGCTGATGAGTCAAAGTGGAGATGTACCAACTCATTCTCATATTTGCTCAAGTTATGTGCATGGTTGGTGCACAGAGGAGACACCTCTATGCTGTGGGAATTATTGGTGGCAGAGGCCTCTCCCCAAGCTGCCAATGAAGTATATGACATCTGGGTGTTGTCATTAAGGTAAAACTGGGTCAAATTTCTAAGTGTTGATCTGTAGTTGCAAATATGTGTTGCTGACTTGTCTTTTAGTAATTCAGGCGTAGTCTGTTTTCTCTATGCTTTGCAGCTTTAAATAAAGCATTGGGTTCAAGGGAAGGACTCGTGATGATAGTGTGATGCTTTGTGTGTGGGGGGTTGGCTATTTTTTCAGTTATTTATGTGGGAACCTGCTTGTGGTTTGAGAGCTTCTCTCTGATCTGATAGCAGGGATTTTAGGCACTGTGGTTGTGTCCTATCTGCGCTTTAGGTGTACATGTTCATGTTAACTAGATACTTCTGTGGATTTAAGTGGATGTGTTCTGTTTCTAACGCTGATTGCATTGCAAAACAGACAAAACTTTTAAAATTAACAATAAATTAATTTTGCTGAGAACAGTGAGTGATATATTTGCATACTATATATGCCATTTGGACTTTTTCTTCCTGTGGCTTTTTAGGATCATTTCAGATTAAAGGTGGACAGAGTAGTTTCCTGGGAACCAGGTGTTGATGTGAGATGTCTGTAAAAGTGAGTTGCTGGGCAGCTACTGATTACTGTCTGTGTTCTGGGGCTGCTCTGCCTGGGTAAGAAGCCAAATTGCAGAGAATGTTTGGATGGATGAATTCACCTCCAGTGTGAGGCTCTCTGCAAGGTCCTGGATAGCTGTTGCTATTTAGCAAAGTCTAATTCTAGTGGGAAGGATAAAACATCAATATCAGAGGGAGGCAATTTGGCGTATTGATAGCTTTTCGCATATACCTACACAGTCTGATAATTAGTAAAATATGTAGGAAAACCAGCCTTTACTGTGTGTCACAACTTGTCTCAGATCCATCAATAACACAAAAGTCATGTTTGCTTTAGAATAAAAATTATTTATATGATCTTGTGTAGCAGAACCATAAAATGCTGCTTAAAAAATGCCAGTTAAGATGCTGCATTGTGTCCCCAGTGTGGGGGCTGGAGAGTGATGTGAGCGTCTGAGCATCACATGGAGCACATTTCTGTATTAGAGTATGGACAGAGAAACAGGTTGTTCCTGTGCCAGTGAGGATTGCCATGTTCTGGGCTATTCCTTTGTGGATTTTGTAGCTGTTTATAAAGTAATCCTGCTTTCCTACGCTCAGGGATCCTAAAAGGGCTGGGGTCCAAGAGAGGAACCCAAATGCATGGTACCACGCTGGTCAATCCTTCAGCTCTGAGGTGCTTAAGAGCATTTGCTCCCTGTGCTTAGTGCTTTTAAACCAGCGTTTAAGCTTCACTTCTCAGCTGCAAAATGAAAAGGGGGTGATCAGAAATAGTATTAACCCAGCCCTGAGCTTACATATTAAACCTTGTGTGGAGGCTGGTGTGCCGGAGGAAGACTTGGCTTGGAAAGGCAATAGTGATTTCCCTGGCGCTGACAAGTAGTGTTCACATGGACAGCACGTGGGGACATGATCTGGTGTGCTTTGGGGGAACAGGACAACCATGTAATCTACTTCTGCTTTTTAGTTCATTCTCCACTTATTTATAAAGCTGTTTAAAAAAATATAAAGATCTTCCCTAATAGAATATTGCTGCTTAACGAATAGACCCCCTTGTTATGGGACAGCTTAGCGTTGTTAACAATTTTCTCTCTTGTTTGGCTTTATTAGGTGCTATCTCCCATGGTGATCTGTAAAGCCAATTAGTGGAGAAAATAAGTCATATTAATCTCCCAGAGCAGTGCAAGAAAGAGACATAATATCATAGGGAAATTGTTCTAAGTGTGAAAAATTACCCACTTCGTCTATTTCATTTTTCTCAAACTCCAAAATTAATGACTTTCTGAAAAAACAGATATATTTATCTCTGTATGAAGGGAAAGATTTGATGAATGCTAAAGAGAAACCAATAGAGCTTTAATAAAAATGTGTATGTCCATAATCCTATGAATCCTATTCCAGTGTGTTAAGCTGCTGATTTGTATCTCTGTGTCAAATGCAATTACAGGCAAACAGGAGCTGTGTTTTAGTATCTATTAATCAAGATTCTAATTAGGATTTTGAAGAAGCTGCTTGCTCAAGTTGGAAACTGCAGTGAGGAAGTGCCGGAGCTCCTGAGCCTTCAGTGCGTGGCACCGTCTGCAGCCCGGGGGCAAACCTTATGGTGCTGTAGCCAATTGTCCCATGGAGAGCAAACAGCTCTGCTGTGGGGAGATGGTTGCGCTCAAAATGAAGTTCAACAGATATTGGAATGTACATTTGGGGATATAAATGGGAAAAGTGGTCACTAGCTGAACAGATGCCAAGGCAACAAAGTGTCTTGATTTTTGGGGAATGTTTCGTGCCATTTAGGTGAGTCCCACTTAATGGTTTTGGGTCTTTGCTTTGAAATAGTCCACTGAAGGACATCTTGGCTCAGTTTGTTTCCCAGCACGGGAGGTAAAGAACTGTGCACCAATTGGTATAAATAATGTTTTAGAGCACTTCTGGGCCTTCTGACCTCTGTAAGCACCATACAAAGAAAATAGGGTTTGGAAGAGGAAGGGGATTGATGAGCTTTTGCTGTTGGTGCAAGAGAAAGAACACATAAAGGTAGGCTCAGAAAGTCCAATCCACTCTTGAAACAGTTGATGATTCAATATTTTGACACATTCAGGTTTTTTGGCCCTCAAAACAGCTTAAATGGTTAGGGTTCCCCCCACCCCTTAATATTTTTCTTTTAAAAGGCTGATTGATGCTCATGACCTTGTCAAATTTGTATCGCCTCCTTTGCCTGCATTTTCTTTCTCTCCTGTTTTTTATTGTAACTTAATTCATGTTTGTTCTGATTCCTACCAGGTCTAGTCAGAACAGGCTGAACATGGTGTGAATGTTCCCAGCCTCATTTTAACTAAATTAACTATATGTACAACCTTGGTGTCACAGCTCTGAACAATTGAAGCTTGCCACCAAACACATGAAACAAAAATGAAATTAGCTGGTGGTAGGAAACTACAAACAGCTGAGGCATTCAATTGTTGGCCATTTGAAGGATTAACTTCTAAATCATGTAGAGTTCCCTTGGTAGTTTAGCTAGTTGGGCACTCAAGGGTATATAAAAACACACTTTAAAGTAGAAATGTATTTCTTCCCTTATAAAAGAGAGATTTACTGGCAGGTTGTGATATTATTAATACTGGATCTTTCTGCCATTGTCTGTAGTACTTAATCACGCTTGCTTTTACTTTCTACGTACACTTTTCTGTTGGAATTCCAAGGAAAGACAGTGCAGATGGACTTGGTGTTGGGAGATGGATGGCACTATTACCTTAAGTTGGTAATAACTGCCTACTGTATGCAGTTCTTGTATGTGAATAACTTCCTCCTATGGGTATTTATCCACTAGATGTGTAAAATAGGCTTCTGTTTTTAAATATTTGTGTGTTGTTATACTAATAATTATAAAGAATTCCCTACAACTTCCTCAATCTGCTAGAAAGCTCAGATATGCAGTGAAATAGATTTTTAGGAAGTGTGGGTAAAAGATTTTCTTAGTTAAGTCATTGCAAAGAGTTGCCAAGGGCCTAATCAGAACCACAAGAAAGGGAACTCTACTAATTATGGTCATGTTTATTTGAATTCAGTCTTTTCCCTATCACATGAGAACACTGTCATGGACCTATGAAACTTCCTAGGGGAAAAATTCCCCAACTCTTTCCTTAATGTTTCCTTCAAACAAGACCCTGAAGTCTTCAGACAAGTGTTTATTCAATCAAAATCCTTCAGATTGCACAATTAAGATTGATGAATTTTATAGGAGTCTTTTTCTTTTTAAATGAATAGCACTAAACAGAGGTGACTTCCTCTGTTAGCAGACTTGATAATGAAGCCACTGAATTTACTTATAATATAAATATGCATCTGTCCAGAGAGTCTTTTGCAGTAGAATTCCAAAGCAAGGAGCTCATTTGGAGAAAAAAAGAAATAATAGCAGCAATAAAACCCCAAACACCACAAAGCTGAAATAAAGGGGAAAAATGTAGAATCACAAAGAAAACCTAAACAAATAAAGTGCAAACAGAGAGTGACAAGCGCACTCAGCCCCTGGATTGGTTATGGATGAGACGACAAGTATATGATGAAATTAATGACCCTCTGTCAACTTTTTAGATCTCACTTTTAAAGAGAATGGACCAAAAATCAATAGCCCCCAAACCACTAGTACTCCAGTGAACCAGTTTATCATTTATCTTACTGCTGGCACTCATATAGAAAGTGCAGCCAAGCACAGCATAGGACTTTCATTGGTAGTCATCATTACAGGCAATGTTTGAGCACTCCAGTTAAAGGTCAAAGGTGTGCAGTACGGCTCCTCTGAGAAGTACCTATTTGAAATTACCAATATCTGTGTATGGCTGATCCATGCTGTACACTACTATATTTTTTTACCCCCCCTGTGCGTTTCCCATTTCTGAGCTTTACCTGCCAGCTGAAGCAGAAGCAGTGGGGCTGTAGCCAAGCAGTGGGGTTGTAACCCAACAGTTACAACCCTTGCACCCAGGATTAGGGCTGGGCTGATGTTTCCTTTATCTGTTTTGGTTCTCAAAATGTCATGTGTAGGTTATTTCTGGTGGTATCAAGTTGAAATCACTGACATATGAGTCAAGAGCTCTGATGAAAATAGTTCTCTGCCCTTCACCCTCAAAAAAGTTTTAGAATCATATTTATTATCTGGTTTTTAGATGCTTCATTTGAGAAGTTCAAAGCAGATTCAGCTGAATTGAAAGCCTATGTATTGTAAATGACATCTCTGGTAGATAATCCTAAATCTTTGAGGGTCAGAAAGATCAGTGAACACTTTCCCCCTCCCCTAGGTATCTATCTTTTTTGAGATGACCTTTTTCTTTATTGTTGCAGATGATGGCAGAGAGATCATGATTAGTTGTGCCAGTTGATTCATGCACGTAAGGCTTGTTACCTTGAAATGTGCATGATCCAAAGGGATAAATTGGGATAAAATAATGCAATAAACATTATCCCCCTACACAGGTGGGAAAGTGAGACACAAAGCAGATAAGAGACAGTTTTCAAAAACACCTGAGTTGGAACCTATGTGTTCCCATGGGGAAGCTAACGAAGTAGAGACATGAATCCATGTTTCCCCATCCATCTTTGAGTGTGTTCACCAAGGATCCCACTGGGCTACTGGTGTTTGAGTCCTGTCGGAGGGGACTTGATCAATGTGAGAAGGTCCACGTAACTGGTCTGTCTGTGTGCTCTGGGTGCTGAGGGTTTCCTCCCAGGCTTCTCTGTGTGCCACCCATGCTCACCTGCACTTGTATACAACCAAGACAGGTGCTGGTCATATCAGCTTTGAGATGGGTGTGCAAACAGGGCTGCTCTGACTGCATGTTTGAGCCTGTTTGTGCCTCCTAGTGCATGTGCCAAGCGCAGGGTCAAAAAGTCTGTCTTTGTAGAGCCAAGGCACTCTGAAAATGTTGGCACAGCTGATGGAGAACAAAATGTTTCCTGCCACAGTGCTGTGGGAAGGGTGGCAGCTGCTCTGCTTCAGGCAGCGAGATATTTTGACGCTCTTTTAGAGCAGAGAATTTTTCTCCATCTGTAGTCAGTGTGCGTAGAGATGATGCTCTCATCTTGGTGGGCTGGGGGACCTGTGCAGCTGCGCTTCCATCAGTTACTATGGGACAACACAGTGGTGGATGTGGAAGGTGAAGCACAAGTCCCCCAAAATACACCAACACTGCCCAGGGTGACAGAGAGGGGTTTTGAAGGACTTGTAAGGATCTTTGTGAATAAATACAAGATTTTGCCTCAGCAAAAAATTATGTTACGGGCAAGTAACGTGATGGTGCAGGTTTCCTACTGATCATGTGTGCCCTGAACCCTGAAGTGATGGTTGGAGTTTGAGGAATTGGTTTCATTGGGGAATAGTGTTAAAATGAAAAAAAAAAAGTCGCTAGACAACAAAAATCTTTATCAAAAAGAATACCTCTAGACAATATGTAATATGTGAGGTGAAATATGAGGCCAAGAGCAACCATTGCATCTTCAGTATTGCCATGTTGTTGCAGGAGGCCCCTGCTCCTCCTCTCATGGCTATGAGATGTGCTGGTAGCTCAACACGTCCTCTGACCAGCCATCCCTGTCACAACTGAGGTGTGTGGTGGGATCCTCTGCCCATTGAGCACTGGGAATGCAGGTGATTCTGTTTTGTTGCAAAGGAAGTCCTGCATTATTTCTGGCCTCCTGATGTGTTGTCGTTTTGGTCTGCCATTCTAAAAGGCTTGTGTGATTATGAGCAAATTGCAACAAATCCCTGTTAGTGTCCCTGTCTGCCTCTTCATATTGACTATGAGTGTTATTAGGTGATGCAAGGCACAGATACTGATCTCCAACAGAATTTGCATGTACATTTTGGGTGTTCAGCTCTGTGCCTCTGCTGTGCTAAAACAACTGACTGTTGCTCTTCCCTATGGGGCATGATGAGAGGACAAGCATTAAGGATAGTAGTGGAGAGAAGCAAAGGAAGAAGCAGCACCTCCTTGGAGGGAGCAGGACTGACAACATGGAGCATCACTGAATTTCAAGTGAGATGTCTGTGCAGCAAAGTTCAGGCTTCTTGTACTTAAGATCTGCTGGGCATGAGCATTGAGTGATACAGGATGTTCCACCTGCAGAGTGAGAAAATGGATTTGATGCTGGACAAGATTTTGGGTGGAGGGGCTGAAGTGGGACATGAAAATCAGCATGATGCAGGCACCAGTGCAATGTGCAACCAGAGACTCAAAGAGCAAAGATTTTAATTAATTTTATGCCTAGAATTTTTTTTTTGGTGGATGAATATTGGAAGGCTCAGTAGAAGAGTTTGCAAACACAGGTCACTGGGATTTAGTGACACTTCCATTGAGATCAATCAAATTCCTACAACTGTGGAAGTGGGGTCTGGATCTGCTGTGGGTCTATCTCAGAGCTGCAAAGTCAGTAGATAAAATTAAAATCACCATCAGTGCCTATGAACAAACAAGCAATTTCTTCAATATTCAACTTTTTTTTTTTCCCAGCATATTAAACCCATATTTTATCTGTAAGAGTGAATAGAGACAATTACTTGAGTCACACCTATCATATCCTGTTTGCTTGTACAGTAAGTGCCCGAGACCAGAACGGTGAGCTCACATTGTGTGTTCCTTTCAAACAGAAAAGGCAAGTTGCTTCAAGTAGAACAATTCTTGTACTAATTGCAACCATTTCAAGTTTACCACTTCAGGCTGGTTTCCCTGAATGAACATGCTAATCTGTTAAGACTTGTAATATGTTAAGACATTTAATATATTTAATAAATATTTTCTTTTTTGTTTTACAACCAGACCAAAGAATTTTCTGTGGAAGACACTAGGAAATTCTTGTTTACTTAGACATTAAATCATTCTCTATGCAGTGTGGCAATATCTTAGCTCCAGGGGATAACTGATGCGAGACGGGGAGAAAGGGATGATCTCTGGTACAAGTCCTTTCCTGGTTTCCAGATGAAGTCCCTGACAGAGTTTGCTACTCTGTCCCTCCTTACAGAGGGACAGGCACCCTTACACTTGTATCCAGTGCCAGATGCACCTGAATTTCAAAGCTTTTAAGATCCAGGTTTTCATTCTACTTAGTTCTCTTGGTGAGGTGGGGGATGTGCATTTTCCTTCCCTGCCTCCATGGGCACCAAACTATTGCGTTTACTAATTTTTGCTTTAATGATCTGTGTTTCTAATTCTGAAGTAAATATTGAAATCTGGATCAGGACAGTGAAAATTTGCGAGTCAATTTAAGGAGTGGAGCTTGAAGCTGCTCTTTGGAGCACTTTTTGGAGCACACACTTTCCTGGTGTGGGCAGAGTGTCCTCTTTGTTCCCCCTGCCCTCAAGCTGCTCATTGGGTGTTGCTCCCTGGTGCAGCTGGTGGGTCCTGGTCCGGTGGGGACCGTGTGTGTCCCTGTTGTCATCCCCCCCTCTCTGTAGGAAAAGAGCACCCCTGAGCTGCTGCCTGCACCAAGATTGCATAGGATTCATAATTAATTAGTGTCTGCATGCCTAAAGTGTATGTTGATTTTAGGGAAAGGCTTCCTATATCTTAACTCAGAAGGGTCATAGCTAGTTTTGCGCATATTAACTAGGAATAGTTCTCTTTAAAATCGAGTGTTGGACATACTGTGTGTATTACAACTTAAAAGCTTCAGTGGAGCCGCATTTTTGCGAGTTGTGTTCATTCTGGAACTGTACCACAATTCATCATATTAAACTTCATTTGTTGGAAGCCTTGCACTGGCATATGGGCTTGGTCTCTAAGGAAGTGCTTCATTTCTGTATTCCTTACCAATAACAGCACGCAGCACTGTCTTTTTATTACTTTGTGGCTAGCACCATTCATATAGTGCATTTCTACATCAGGGCTGCAGAGACCCCCATCCTGCTGAAAAATTTAGACGGCTGCAGCAGTAATCAGAAATACCAATAAAGTGTCCCTGGTTCTAGGTGGTGATGTGGGATGGAGGGAGAGAAAGATATAAAAATGAATCATGATGTGAGACAGCATTGCTCTGGCAGCTGCTTCAAAACCTGAGTGCAGTGAGACCGTATAAAGGCTTGAGAATATTCCTATGATCCTAAAGAGACCCGCAAAGATATTGCAAACTCATCAGGCAGCCTGTGCTGCAAAGATGAGGAGAAATACTATTTTGAGTCGTTCATCCCCAAACAACAGACCTGCCTTAACCTAGAAATGGGTAATATGGCTTCAAACTGAGGTGGACTGCTTTGGATAAACCTGGTTAAAAAACAACTGTACATTTGATGCAGGAAGCTGTTGAAGGTGTAAAAAATGGCTAAGTGAGTGAGTGGGACGCTATTAATCTTGGTTTGTTTCAGCACTATGTCTTTAGCTGTTGAAGGGAAAAAGAAGAAGAAGAAAAAAACCACAACAAAAAAAAAACCAAACCCACACAACCTTGCTCCTAGCTCATAACCCGAGTGTTAAAACTGATGTCCTCCCCATTAAGGCCTGTAAGCTCATTAGCACATGGCAATTTATCCTCTTTTATTTCTTCTCAATTATCCTATCATCCATTGTATCTGGATCTGATTACCCTTTCCCAGAGTCAAACATTATCTTGTAAATCATTTGCTTTAAGTCTAAGCCTGCCATTGCATTGCCTAGGATTTGCTTAGGCAGGTAATAAATCAATTAGCATTAAACTTGTGGCATCATCAATTTTCTTTCCTTTTGACTGAAAAAAGGAGTACCTGAACTTTGCTAAGCTGCATCAAATTTCCTTATGCTGTTCACATTGAGATTTCCCTCTTCTTCCCTTCGGTTCCCCCACATCCCAAATCAACATCACTACATTTTGTACTGAACTGGAGAGGAAAGTGGTCAGGGAAACCTCTGTGGACCCAAATGGAAAATCTACACAAAGAGTCTTGTTGACTCGGGCTTCTTTGCATCGAGCCCTCGGTGAGACCCTTATAGCCAAGGGGCTACTGTGGTTTGATATTCAATAGATGTCAAAACCTGAATAGCGATGCTCATCTAGCACGACAAGCCTGTGACCTCAGGAATGTGAAAATAATGTAATATTACTGCCTTTTAACGCTGGGAGGGATCTGCTGGTGCTCCGCCAGTCCCACGCCTGGCTGTGCTGGTTGTCTCCCGTGCTTCCCTGGGGTGGTGGAGACACAGCCCTGTGCTCCGGTCCCCCCTCCTTCCCTGAGGCTGATGCACTTGGTGTGGTTGAGGTGTCTCTACCCAACGAGGTGCTTTGGCACAAGTGCAATCTGGCACTGGTGTGGACAGCAGGAACACAACTGGCTTTCATCTGCTCCTACATGCTCCTCCTCTGGACTTGCTCCCATGACTTCTTGGCAGGTCACCAGGATCTGATCTAACAGCTATAACAACATTTACTAGATGTAGTCTGAGCAAATGATGCAAAGGGAAACATTTCTTACACCCTTTGCATATAATCTACTGGGACAATTGCTGAATCAGCTTTCTTTTGTTTGGATTTTGATGTATGCAGCTCCCATACTATTATGCCTTTTTTTTTCTTCCATATTGAGCGTTCAAAATGGGAGATGTAAATCCACATCGCTAAAATTTTTGCCATATTCCAACCACAAATGAACTGCATGCGAGATTTGTGTGTCAGTCTAGGCAGTGGAATGCCTAGATTAGGTTTATCCAGATGTCTCACTTGTTACGAGACATTTAGTAAAATGGTCTAAAGAATTGACTTAAATATACTTTTTTGTGTTTTTTTTAAAAAAAGACAGACTTGTTCAGACAGGAACTTGTACATTAGGGCTTTGAGTACTAACCCTTCTGGAATATGTGTTATTCCAGAATTGCAGATTTCCCCCTGAAACTGTTGTGTCTTCCTTTGAAGGAGCTGGTGGTGACCACTGCCAGGGATCATATGGGGTGGGTCATCCAGTGCTTGTGTCTGGATTCACACATCTTGTTAACTTGTATTGCCTGTGAACCCAATTGCTAACATGTGTGTGCACAGGTTGCTGGTGGATGTACCCAGGGCTCAATCAGTGTGCCTGCCTTTGGGTCAGTGTTTCTATGGAAAAAAGTTCTCTTGCCTTTTATCTGAACTAACTATTGCTGTGGCTTATCTTTTGGTTGCTTTGCAGTAATTTCAATGACTTCCTGTTAAAAAAAAAAGTAGTAGGAAATAAGAAATGCATGCATACAGGTGATATAAGTTGTTAGTTCTGGAGGGAGCTCATTAGAAATGCTTAGCTGTCAGTAGTGTGGATTAGCATTTGTTTCGTGGCTCTTAGAGGGTTTCCCTCCAAGTTCTAGTAGTTAATTTGAGATCACCCAGTGGGTAGAATCTGGGTGCAGGTTTCTAGATGAAAGACCTGAGGAGTCTGCATCCTGTCCATCCCTGTCCTCTCTTACCTCCTCTGTTATCACCTGGGGATGGTGTCTGTGTCTCCCGCTTCCTTTCTGTTGTATGTCTGTTGTTGCTCTGTTCGAACAATGGAAACATCTTTGCATTTAACGATGTATAAAGGGACTAGAGAAAATGCTGCAATTTCAATTGTGTTATGCTTCAGAGATGTTTTCCTAAGCCATGTGTTAACAATTTTTGTAATTCTGAAGGCAAATGGGCTCTTGCTTTGATCATCTGGCCGGTCACAAGTGGAGGTGGTGCAGCATCTGAGACACGGAGGGGAACTGCCTGGTGCATTCCTGAACAAATTTGCAGAGAACTTGTTTAAGATAATAATTTTGTACTGTGCAGGTATTTTCTAGTTACAGAAATGGCAGCAATCAGCAATGAAATGGCAGCAATCAACAATGAAATGACAAGGTCATGCAGACACTTTCTGGCAGAGATGAGAACAAAGAAGCCTCAACTTTAAATCTTGTTTGTGTAACTCAATGATTCGTTATTTATATTTCCCTCTGTTTACATCCTCCTACTAGAAAGTAAGAATAAAAGAAAGTGATTCTCTTTGCAGAAGTTAGGATTCCAAATTTGAACTTTTGGGAAGTTTTCATTAAATTCCCAAGGGATGCCAGATAGAAGGCGATTCCTGGGACTCTTAAAGGTCATTTGCTGAACAGTTTCTTCTGAGCATATATGACAAATTATTCCCTTGGCACAATAAACAGGATGCAAGCCCTTTAATTATAATATAGCACTCAATATCTTGAGACATTTCAATGTTTCCTATGTATTCTACGCATTTCATTACAAGGAAAGGTTGAATAGGATTAAAAGGGTGACGTTACCCAAAGATTGATAGTTTACCTGTCCAAAAGGGGAAAGTCATGGTACAAGTAAGCACAAAGAAAAGAAGGATCCAAAACAAGTTTTGATTGCAGAGGAGACTTGGATAAGAGAGATTTTATTATCCTCAGCTTTTAGCCTTATTTACCATCAGGCTATCTTGCCACAAGCATGCTTTTTAGTTCTGACAGCTCTGAATTATGACCATTGTGGGATCCTATCTCATTAACTGAAATGGGAGAATAAAACATCAAACAATCATAAAAATAATTTGGCACTGTGAAACCACTTAGGAGCAGCTGTCAAACAGGTTGGAAGATAAAGTTCTAAATAAAAAGAATAGAGAGAGCTGCAATGTCCTGCCATATGCTTCCTCTGCATTATAGACTCCTTAATAATATGAAGTGCCTGTGTTTATGCAGAATAGGCCAGACACTCCATATATGATATTGATTATGCCTTAACCCCAATTTAGTAAAGACATACTCCTCCTTTTCCTAATCAGATATTGCAGAAGCAGTTTTCTGAAAACGTCCCTAATGCCAAGACATATTTTATTTCCGAAGGCTGCGGCAGGAGATAGGGCTTTGTCTTGCCTGTTGTCATGGCTTGGAGCCCAGTTTTAGGACAGCAAGGCCCCTATGGGGCTCTTCTCCAGCAGTTTTCATCCAGCAATTCAAAAACATACATCTTTATCAAGCTGTTGTTGTCAGACAACATTAGATAATTAATAGGCCATTTGTCAGCCTGCACAAAACATGTTAAAATCCCAAACACAATCAGGATAAATATAGTTGCCTGCTCTCTGAAGGCTTTTTGTTCTGACACGCAGGCATTGCAGGCAGATATTTACTGTTAAACAAGACTCATTATTAATCACATCTAATGTTAATTAATTAACTGCCTCTGTGTATTGAGGGCTCTCCGTGACTTTCAATTGTTTTAAGGAGCTAATTGGTAACTTAGTAGTTTGCATGCAAGTTGTTTCTTGTTCTGCTCACATCAACTTTTTTGACTTAATAGAATAACTGTGTTCATTAAAACATATAAATAAAAAGGGGTACTTTTAGTAGCATAAATTAATATTGAAATAAGCCCACATCTGTACTTCTTAGGGGAGGTGTAAAGATTTGGTTCAGACTCAGCTTCACCACTGGTGTTCCTGAGAGGGCAGGTGTGTAGATACAAAAGTCTCTAAGGGCTGAAAGCTGATTAGACGGGACACAGATGATATTGTATCATGGCCCTACAGCCCAAACAGAACTGCTGGCAGATGCTGAGCACCTGGAGACACCACAGCAGCCTTCTCGAGCTACCAGCACTCAAGGATTGAGCTGCTGAGGGGCAGTAGTTACAGAGATATCTTTGACAACCCTGATGCCTTTATTGTTTGGTTCTAATTGTCTTTACCATACTCCTTGGCTCATCATTGGGCAGTGGAAAATGAGTTTCACTGCTACTGGTAAAAATGCCACCAAGTCTGATTTGCGTTGTGTTTGCCTAATATATTTGACAGCCCAAGGAAAGGAGCTATTGAGAAGCGGACCCTTTCCATTTAGAGATGCCCTTCTAAATGCTGTTTATTTCTCTTGAAAGGAGAAGAGAAGCAGGGCTTGCCAACACAGGTTAGATCAGTGATCCATGTGGAAGCCAACAAGACAATACAATGCTCAAGCAGCTGCTTCGGCTGCAGAAATCTTGATGAACCAAACAGGAGGGCCATGAGTTTATAGGCTGTATAATCTGACCCAAGAGCTCCACCATGCTGTATGTGTCACTTGATGGTGATGCAGACAAGCGCTACTTTTTTCTGCCCATTTTATTCTACGTTCTGAATGTGCTTTGGATACTGTGGTGGCTGGTTGTGCTGGGTAAGCATGTGGCAACTAAACACGCACATAAGAAGAATTAGCCTGCATAAATATAGAGTTTATACAACACTGTTTTGTAGAATTGAGGGGGCAGTTTGCTTAATTACCTGTTCATAGAGTTTTTTCCCTGCAAAACTTCCATGGAAATGCAGAAGTCCTACATATAGAGTGCTCATGACATCAATTCCCAAATGGAATTTGTGAAAACTGGCTTTTCTTCACGTTCCCATTATATAACTTGGGGCCATAAGTGTCTGGGCTACAAAAACTATAAATCTTTTAAAATAGTCACTGATTTCATCACCCACTAAATAAAGATGACATTTTTTTATGAGATCTCATATTCAGACTGTCTGTTCAGCTATGATCTTGCAGTCTCTCCTCTTTGCTGTGTCAATATTTGCATTACCAACCTTATTTTGGAGGCTTTCTAACTTGATCTTACATTTATTTTGGCAAAGAACGTGGAACACAACTTCTTACTCTGAGAGAGAATTTGTTTTAAGAGATGATGATGATGGGGTTTGACTTGGAGAGGGGCTGGAGTCCTTGAGAAAATGCAGCTCTTCTGGGCTGGGAGGGGTTGTTCAGCCTGGTTGGGAACGTTGTCCTGCAGCCCAGTGGAACTGTGGTGGGAGAGATGTCCGGGTCTGGTGAAAGTGGTTGATGGGCTTCCCCATTGCCATGGGGCATCACCCCCCTGTTGAGTGAGAAGGTGTGGTCAGTGGGTAATGGCTCACTTAGGGCAACTGGGGTTTATTTAGCACCTTCTAGCTCTGTGATTTTTGAATGCGTGTCTTGGTGCCTCTTACCTCCAGTGGGATCTGCAGGTCTTCCCTTGCAGGAAGAGTGGGCCGGTCTCTGTTGCGTATTGCATAAGGTTGTTTATGGTTCAACTAGCAAGTGAGTCCTGATAAAACTGTCTTGTTGCCTGGATCTTGGTCTTTGAGGTTGAGAATTGTACTATGGTTCAATTCTGTCAAGCTTTCAGTCAAAAATTCTCCAAATAATTGAGGATTTTGACTTTTTGGGGTCCTGGATGCAAATGTGTTTCCTGAGCCTATTTGAGACTGTGCCTACGATTTTATGGTTTATTTATTTATCCACAGTAGATACAAAAAATGTCATGGACCTGTGCTAACAAGTATATTCCTACACATGTATATGTTCATAATCACATACATGCATAGGTAGATATGTTTCACAGACTTGTATTTGTAATGTGTGCATATCAAGTATTTCCTTGCACAGTTATACCCAAATAGTGCTCTCATGGGGGAACTGCAGAGCTTGGATTGTTTTATTCCTGCTGAAATGCTGACACCAAGTTGTATGAAAGGGGATGCTTAGCCCAGAATGAAAAATGTCCTTTAGCTAACAAAACCTGGTGCTGGGATTAAACTTAAATCAGTGTTAGTATTACTGAGGAACCCTCATTGGCTAAGACTGCAAGTGTTGCATGAAGTTGCAGCATATTCTCTCATCATAAGCCAAGCAATATGCTTCAGTTAAACACATGTCACAGACACTTATCCTGAGAGCATGAAGCTGTTGCCGTTGAGAAAATTTGGTTTTCATTTGTAACTAGGGCTCTAAGTTACAGAGAATTTGGGTGCATCACACCCCCATTCCTTTTGAACACATTTATCCAGATTTGAATTTGATGGAGATGCTCAGGTTTTCCATATCACTTACTGGGGGTGTTAGTCCCATTGTGCTATGTGCTATGCTCTTGGTGCAGGAGAAAACAAAGCACCCTCTCCTAGCAGGATGTTCATCACACCATGCATTGCCCACTGCTTTAGACTTGCTCTTGAGTTTCTAGGGTAGCCCATTCATCTTGCCCATAGCCCCTGGAGCTCCAACACTGCCTGAGAACTTTGTGCCCACATAAAACCTGGCCAGCACAGGTCTGCCTCACATGGAAGCTGTAGCTGCATTGTTGTGTTATGTGCTCAAAAATAAATCTAACAAACTGTGCATTTCCAACATGTGCTTCAAAAGATGCAGGATTAAGTGGTTAAGGAGGTTTAGGCTAGTGTTTCAAGCAAGGCACATACTTGAGAAATTTGTATTGGCTCTGTGCTAGCAAATATACAATCAAGAGACAAACCAGAAACTTCCTTTCAAGCTGTAATACTGTTTTAGGAGGAATGGATATTTCACTGCCTTGATAGAGGAAGAAGCTTCTCTCATCCAAACTCTGAGCTGTGAAATGCTGTTTCAGGCAGAGAAACACTCTAAAAGTAATGGGAATATTTCTAAATTATAGACTTCAACCCTCCCTGTAACCCCAGATAAGCAAACTTCCAAGGAAGGACATGAAAAAAAGCACAGCAATATCTATGGAGAATGCAGGAATCTGTCACCAATTTGCATTTTCCCTACCTGTTTTGGATTGAAGGCTTGCAGCCGTTCTCAGTCTGGGTTAAACCTATGCCATCAAACCCATAAAAACCTCCCTAGCCCAGAAGGCAATTTTATTGAATCATGTCATGATTACCAAGTGGTATCTCAGACTGACCAGTAAGATTATAACCTAGATTTCCTTATGGACTCTTAAACAAGCTTGCCTGGGTTTGGGTAACAAGAAATTTAGGGCTACCTCTATTCTAAAAATTTGAAGTCATTTCAAAACAAGAAATAATTCTATAGAAAATTTGTATATGCTTGATTGATTATCTTATTTTAATCCATATTAAAGCTTTAAGTCTTTAGGTGTGGCTCTTTAGTTCTAACATCTCATAAATTATGGCTATAATGAAGCAGTCATTTATCCAGGGCTGATGATAAATGGCTTGCCCTAGGAGGAACTAAAGAATAGGCAAGTAGATCATTTTCATATTTGGTGAAAACAATATTAAGTGCCCAGACCTCAGTGATTGCCCTAATAAATGAATAATCTGAGGTGAGGGGCTTGGCAGTCAGCATAAAAAATAACCTGAGCTTTCTCTGTCATTTGTCAGGCTTTGCTATGACAGCATGCATTATGGGTAAATGAGCAATCAGCAAGAACTATGTTATGGCTGGGATGTTTTTGAGAAATTTATCATATGCATTGCTTGGTACCTTTAAGACCTTAAGGCTTAATGGCTATAGTGCATGACTGCAAACGAACACAGTTCTTATTTACCATCCTATGCTTCATTTGCACTAGATCTCCTTTTTTTCCATGTAATAGGGGGAATGAGCCTCTGTTAGTGTTGTTTCCCAGACTTTCGCTCATAGAGGATATTTCAGCTTGTTCTGTGTTAGTTTTAAGGCACCACTATATTTAAGGGATTTTTGAGGATACTTTGCTCAGTATGGTAGAGATGTCAATTTATATTTAATGAGCTAAGTCAGTAACACATGGATAGGATGTGTAGGAACAAACCCCAGGGGAAACACAATAAAGTGCTCCTCCAAACACCTGAAATGCAGTGGGAAATTAGGTGCTGTTATCTCTTAATTAACCATGAAACATTCAGGTACAGAGTGGGGACCACAGCAAAAGGTGTTAGCAGGTGTTGTGGCATGATATAAACCTATTTTTCCAGACTCTTCTCCATGGAAGTGTGGCAGCATATGGTTGCTCATGGGCCGGTAGCAATATTTTGCCCCAAATGTGCTCAGATTTGGTGCTCTGACAGCTCTTCTCCAGGTCATTTCAGCTGTAACTTAGTGGAAGGGTAGACACAAAAGCAGTGGAACTCTTGTATCTGTTGCATAATCTTCTAATGGAAATACAAGAAGGCACCAAATGATAGAGCAGAACCATGGGGACCCAGATGTGCTGAGGTGCTGGGAGGAGAGGACCAGTGGTGCTGAGACTGCACACGTGGAAGCAGAGTCCCATGCAGGGGCCACTTCTGGAAATGTTGACATAAGTGATATCCTCAAGTGGGCACAGATGTTGAAATCCTGGGCTTGGATTTCTGTGAGACTTCTTAGTTGTGACCAAAATGGATAGGAATTTCTCTCTCCCTAAACAAACACAGATTAGCAGGAAAAGCTGTTAGGTGAAGGAACAAGCAATGAAATGTGCTCTTTTGCTGGGCTGAGGCTTGTGAAACTAAGCTGGCATCGCACATACCTCTTCATGGGATGGATTTTACATCAGATTGCTTTTCTCTTAATTTTCTTAAGGTTTTTGGAGGAAGTGATGCAGGGAATACATATTTTTTTTTAATATCTAGAGAGCAAAGCTCTGCAAGACAAATCATGATGCTTTCCACTGGCAGCAAAGACTGTCAAGATGAACCTTTAGGGGAGTGCTTGTCTGTTCCTAAAGCCTCAACCTGAGAGGTACTGAGGACACTACCAGCAACGAGACTGTCTTTGCTTACTTTTAAGCTGGGCACTATGTTATTTTAGAAATACAAGCTTGGGTGAGCACATGTCAGTGTTTAAATCAGGCAGAACCACTCATCATACTCCAGGATGATGCTCATAAATTCACTTCGCTGCCCCACTCAAAGTTTACCCTTTCTCCCGATGCGCTATCTTTGGATGGCAACCACAACTTTGGATTTTATGGGGTTTGTAATCTTTTTTTTTACTATCATAGAAGAAAGAAATGTTAGAAAATGCTCTGATCTAGCTTTTCTGAAAATTTAAATGCTAGTCTGCCACAGCTTTCAATATCTCTTTACATGCTGCCACTTATACCTTTCACTTCTCATTAAGGAAACGAACCCAGAAGATTAAAGCACTCCCAATTTAGCTTTCTAAATAGGAAGTGAAAGTTGAAAGCAGACCAGCTGAGAATAAGCGCCACTGAGAACTGCAGCTGGGCTGATGCTATTAGAAAAAAGAGACCAGTTCTTGCTTCTGATCTGTCATTTAAGGAAGCTTGTTTATGTGTAAGTCTGACATCAGATGAATACGTAGTGACCTTTTCATTGAGATGAAAGTTTTACTTTAGACTGATCAGATATCACATCACTAAATACTAAGAGTTTTATAAAAGTATGGCAACAATCCTGTCTAGGAACAAGTTCATCTTTGTGGAGCCCATTAATATCCCAGAGATCTGCACACAATTGGAGCCTGAGATTGGAGAGAACAATTTCAAACCCTCTTAAATGAGTTTTGGGGGAGTGAATCTGGATCCTGATTGACTAATTTGAAGGCCCAGAAGGTGGAGACAAAGGAGGGCAGAGGGAGGTGGAAGGTTGCTCATGAGCATCCTTATAACTTAAGGTTGTTTTAATATCTGGCTGCGGTGCTCACTACAGTTTTTCTCCTACATCTCTGTATTTGGTCAAAGTTGATGGAGGAAATGGGAACCCTTCAGGAGCTGTGGATCAGATCCTTAGGGGGCAGGACTTGGAAGCAACACTAGAACATGCTCATCAGAAAGAAAATCACTGCAGGTTGTCAGTGAGACACAGATGAGCACAGCAGACAGCACTAGGAACTCTGTATATGGAGTTTTTCTGTAAGTGTATTACTGCCCATAAAATAAAGAGATAATGTTATTATTAGTATGTCACTAAACAAGTGCCAATAAGAATAGCTTGTAATTGAGAATGCATAAAGTGATTATTGAAAATATTATAAATACGTTTTATCAATGTATTTGGGGTTTGTGATCTAAGCTTTGTGTCTGAGCATCTGATTCATGTAGCTGAATTTGAGTTAGTGTCAGCAAACCGAATACTTCAGTTTTTCTTGAATGTATGTAATAGTACAGTCTCAAATAGAAAGCACAGAAACAGGGTTCACTGCCTGCTATTCTCCATGTGGGATGTGGATGATAAATCATTAAGCTGGACAATGTTGTGTGCTCATACTGGAGTAGGTTAAGAGCATCAGTTTGCTCTAAATATATTGCTTTTAAACAACTCCTGACAAAAAATAAAAGAGGTAATAAAAGATGTAAACAATTCAGCAATAAAAGATACACTGATTGTAAATAACAAGAAAAAAGCAGACTGACTAGAAAAACTCTGCTAGTAAAATCTAGGAGCATTGGTATGGCAGAATTTCTGAGTTTGATGTGACTCTATCTTTGACAGTTCTCCTAAGGTAGGTTATTTTGGAGAAAACATATGTTTCCATTTTCTCTCCCTCAGCTTCCCTTTTAGTCCCCAGGCTCCACTAGGGTCACAGCAACATTAAGGCTTTTGTCACTGTGATTAATAGCTCTTTAGATCATCTTTAATTCACTCACTAATGACTGAGGGTCTTTCTGCTCTCCAAGTAATCGCGTGATGTATGAGCCGATAGTACACCTTGTGGCAGAGGTGAAAATCATTCAGGCAATGCAAATATTGTCATGGGGACAAATGTTTTCCCTGTTAATAAAAATTAATGAATTCTACCCAGGAGCTAGTTAAAGAAGCTCTGGTGAGAGAGATCCAAACGCAAGTTCTTGCCACTTGGAACCATTAATTCACTATTTCTAGATATGTGAGGATAATTATTATTAGTATTTCTGCATCTATGTAATAGATGAGACAGTGGCAGGTTGTTCTAATTATACAAATTGTTTGCACTGCCGGTAGGTTTGTCTTTTAGTTATGCCCACTGGCTGGTCTTCACTTGAGAACTGTTATCTTACCATTGGTTTCAATGCTTTGCAGTCTCTAAATAAGAAAATTCCAGTTCCAGGCTGAACAGTTACTTTCAACCAAGAACTGCCTTGGTCAGGATATTGTAACTGTAAAATGGTGCAAAGATGTTTAGATTTTTAGCATGTCCCTGTTACACATCATAAAAGGTTGATGAAACAGGCTGCAAATTAATCATCTGGAAGAGGAAGAAGTGCTTCAAGTATCTTATTTATTGCATGCATATGAATAGCAATAAAAAGGTTCTGTCCCTCAGCCAGGTCACCTTACAGCACGGTTGTTCCCATTCTGATCCCTTCCCTCACCGAGTGCTCAGGCTTCACCAGGTGGGGATGTTGGAAAGGTGAGTTTCTTATTTACTGATGGAGCACATACCTTGGTTAATGCTGTTGTCTTTTTGTTGCATTCTGATTGTCACCATTTCTTTCTTCTGATGACAAAAAGCTATTGTCTCAGTGGAATAAATATTTCTGAATTACTTCCCAGTCTCAACCCTATCGTTTTACATCTCAGAACAAGAAAACAGTAAACTTTTAAAAGACATAATTTTACCTCTTCACAGTGCTTATCTACAAAGGAACATATTACCGAGGGGGGGAAAGAGCTCTAGTTGCTACTATTATTTCTGGTAGACACCCAAGGAGAGTAGCTAATTTGTTCTTCATTAATGCCAAGGACAAATAAAAAAGCGAGGACTGAATTATGCATTTATTTCCATTGTGCCTTTAACATGGGCTTCCACTCCCCATCATCCTCCAAAAGAATTCCCAAACCTTTGCTGTGCATTTCATGTGATACCATAGGGTGCACTAATATGGTTTTAAAAGAAGATGAATTTAGTGGTGAATCTTAATTGAAGGCAGAAAATTACATGCAGCCCCCCTGCTGAAAGGAGGATGGACAGTTGGCTACACTCAGAGGGGTGTATGTATTTTACTTGTTTTTTGCTATAACTCAACAATAAGGTCTTAGTACTAGTTCCCAGAGGCCTGAGAAAAAACCTGAGAGTCAAATTTCTTTGGAATTTGAACTTCTTTTTTAAAGCTTGGGTATGGAGGCAGTTCTTCGAATTGCACAAGTCGTCATCATTTTGCAATGAACTGAGTCAGTCTCGGACCTCATCTTGAATTGTGGGTAACTGGAAAAGAAATTCCCAGTCTGTGCAACCCCTTGCAAAATGAAAGGTATACAGAGCTGACCTTTCAATTATTAGCACATGAGTGTGTGTACCCAGGTTCTCCTTTTGACAGCTAAATGCCACCGACCCCAAACTCAGCCTCTTGGGCTTGAAGAGTGTTTTAAAGTGATTCCCTGGGCTTGGGAGGTGTCACCTACAAAGGTTTTACGTTCGCATAAAAACCAAACCACTTGAATTTGAAAAGACATTACTTAATTTTTTTCCCTGAAAAAAAAATCTATTCAATTCCCTGTAGAATATGTCAAGATAAATGTTGGGCTTTTGTCTCAAAATGCTGTGACAAATTATATTGCCTCATTCATATATAAAACTAATAAAAATATTAAAAGAACTGTACAGTACATGTTACTACTAGAATGTGTAAAGCAGCTTTCAAAAATTCATTGTCATACTAGAGACAGAACTAATTTTGTTCCAGCAGAATAACTGGAAAATTAAGGAATAATTCTCCTCTGTTTGAGATTTAACCATGGTATGCTTGGGGAAATCAAAATCTGGATTTCACAGCTTGTGTCTAACTTCAGCAAAGCAGGCTATATTGATTAAAGTTTAAGAAAAAAGTAAAATTGGAAAGGATTTCTTACTGCTCTCCAATGATAAATTGCTGCAATGTTTTCTTTTATTATCACCCTACTAGTCCTCTACTGCTCAACCCCAAGTTAGGCTTCTAAATGAGATCCAGATTTACCAAAGTGCTCAGGAGTCAGGAGTTTCCACCGGGAGACTTTTTCCTGAACTTCCAGAAGAATTAGGTAACAGAGACTGCCCGCTCGGTGTCACAGCGGGAACCAGGCTGTTTGGCAGCCTTGACATTAAAAAGGTTTCAATTTTCTGGGTGTTGTTGCTCCTGCAGTTTCAGATGTGTCTACAGAATAGTGGGGCTGTTTCTGCATCAGCTCCTGTTGGAGAGCTCCTGTCTGTGGTAGCGGTTGGAGGGAGAAGGGATGGTGTCCCTCCAGAAAGCTGCTCTCTTAAAACACCTGAACCTCTCCTGTCACTTTGGGTGGTTGAATATCAACTACTTTCCTTGACACCAACCTAGAACAGGTAGAAAAGCCATCGCTAGAATAATGCTTCTGAAGTTTTACTGGAGCATAATCTGCCTTTAGAAAAGTTTTGATGTTGTTCTGATGGAAAGTTCTAACTCTGTCAAAGTTCGGTTATTAATACATAATTATATATGCACATGTTAATTATTAGTAAGGGAAGAGCATTGCATTAGGACAGCACTTTGTCCAGCCATGGAACGTTACTTTCCAGCAAAGAACCAAATCATCTGGAAGAGCCACAGGTTTGCATTTTCAAGTTTCGTGTGTGTGTGGTGTTTTGTTTCTTCCTATTCAGTTTTTTCTAGTTCAGTTCCTCCCTGTGTGAAGAAATATTTCCATACTGCACAGAAAATGATAGCAGAAACTAAACCAGGCTCAGTGCAAAGTAACTTCACTCAGATATCACTAGGACCTTCCCATTCCCTCCCTCTCACCATTTCCCCTTTAGTCTTGATGAGCTGAAACCCAAAGGTCATCCTTGCCTGGGCTTTTGTTGGATGAAAGCCTACCACAAATAGAGCAGTTGTCTCCATATTCAGGGTCAATAAGGCAGCAAATGGGTACAAGAGAAGGAAGGGCTGAAAATTTCATTAAACCAATTTAAAAAAGAAATTTACACAATTACATTAGAAACTGAACACTACATGTTGTATAGTACGTGAAGGATTTATATTGGATGACTTTCTAATCTTCCACGTAGGTGGAACTTCTGGTTTTATTTTGAATCTGAAGAAATAAAGAAGGAAATGAAAGCAAAGGTAAACTTAAGGTATTGTTTTACTCTAAATGCTTTCAGTAAAGGGCCTTGTTATCTAATGATTGGTACTAGATGGCTGGTATAAATCGTGGTGTTTGTTCCCTGCACTCATGGTGAAGGAAAGCAGAGGCAAAAGAAAATCAATTGGAACTAGCAGGTAACAAATGACTGGTCTTAGGCAAGCATTGCAGATGGGGAAAATAGAGTTGTGGGCATACATTATTAGGAAATGCAGTGACGACTTTTCCCTGTTATTTAGGAAATGCAGCAAATAATAAATATTTTTGATGGAGGCAGATCAGACAATTAAGACTGTGCAGATGTTTCAATAATGAGTTACATTTTCAATGCTTTTTCAAGGAGTATTTGTCCTTAATACTGAATTATCATTACCAAAAGGGGAAGAAGAAGCCATTCTTGGGGAAACAGGCAAGCCCAATTCATGCCAGTGCCCAAGGAGAGGACTGACAGAGCCAGCCTGATGCTGCGTGGTTCAGAGGTAGCTTTGAAGTTTCCCAGGACTTTGGGAAATATTTTGGCAATTTTGTGCCAGACTGAACCCTGCAGAGTGGCTACAATATCATCTGATCTGAATTTAGATTAGGGTAAGTTCCAGTAACTTTCTGTTTGGGTGTCTCCCTTTCCCTCTCTTTAATGGTAGACCTTCGTAGATCAAAAAGATTCATTTTTGTGGACCATGGAAACATAATACAATAGTTCAACAACCAGCTCTGTTACAATGTCAGAACAAGCTTTTTCTGGAGATAGAAGCTGCCCAACTGGGCAGCAACTCTCTTTGCAAGGACCTGGTGGGCACCTTGGCAGTGGAGACCAGGGCTAGGTCAACCAGACCATGGACAGTAGTGACACTTCATCCTCTTTACTTGCCATATGCACCCAAAATACAAGTTTTATACCCCTGGTGCAAGCAAGATTTTGGAAAACTGGAGTAAGGTGTAGGGAAGAAAAGCATCCTGTGGGATAAGTAAGCACTGGGACCCAGGGAGGTGGGGAATCTCCATCCTTGCTGACTTGGAAGACCATTCAGACCATGCTGTAAGCAGCCTGGCAGGGATTTTGTCTTTGCCCTGCTCAGAGGCTGATGGTCAAGGTGCCCTCGGGTCAGTCTGGTTCTGGCTTTGCATTCCACTGTTCTTGTTAGGCTTCTTGGGGAACCTAATGATGACAAGGCTGAGTTATTAGTCCTTTATATGTGAGCACATGTGCATTGGTAGTGGGGGAAGCTTCCTTTTTAAATTTTTCTCAAAGCATCTGAACAATATTCTCTATATGTTGCTGCAGTGTGCTAATTCTGCGAGTAAATCTGAAAGTGCTACAGAGGGGACACCCTAACACCTTGAAAAGTATCAGTAAAAACTGCTGAAAGTGCTAAAAATAAATGAATCATAGGGTGAGAACCAGCATGACAGGAATTTGTGGGATATTTGCAGATACAAGAGGGCTTCTAAGTCATGGTTCATTTACAATGTCTGGTTCCTCTCTCTGGGAAGGATTTCTAATAGATTCAAGGAGACTCCAACATTTTAGTAGATTTTGGAAGAAGAAAGGCAGCTCTGTAAGGGAGAGAGGTTTGTATTTTTTATGGAGAAAACTTACCAGTCACATTTCATATTGTGTTCTGCTCAAAGAACAACTGAAGGCTTTCATGCTGCAGAGGAGATGGCATTTCCATATAATAGCTGCAACCAAGACTATCGTATGGAAACACCATCTCCTCCGTGTTATGAAAGCCTACCTGGACATGGTCTTGCAGTCTCCTAGAAAGCCCCTGCTTCATCAGGAAAACATTTGTATTTTACAATTAGATGTGGGTTTTTTTGGTGTTTTTTTTTTTTTTACTGCCCCAGATCTGTTCCAGCCTGTGGCTGCAGCAGTATCTGAATGATGGAATTTTGCCAAAAGCAAGCAGCATCGAATACTGTTTTACCATAACAAGTGCTGAGGTGAATGAGTGCTGTTGAAAGAACCTTGAATACTTTTTCCATTATTAACTGCGTTTACTATTTTGCTGGTAAAAGTTAACAGCAAAATGCGAACGTTAATTTCACATCTGCATGAACCTTGCGCTGGAAATGTTTGGGGGCTCATTGGGTAGGGGAGTAGAAACAAGCTTTGTCTGCTCATTGCTAAACAAAACAGCTAAAATCTCAAATACTTCCAGTCAGCTGTGACTTTAAAAATAACCAGAAGCCCAGATGAATGGGGGACATGTAGAAGAGTATCATAATCTGCTCAGGCTACTATGTGAAACAGAAACACGTTGAAAAAATCATTACCTGTGTGGATTCACCCAGCTCCTGCTAGGCTCACATCACGGGCTTGTGACTCCTCAGTAGTGTAAACCAGTATGTTGGGCCTTCCCCAGCTGTGCTTCAGCCCCAGTAGTAGCTGCGATGTTGGATACATGAATGTATTTTTATTTATACTTCCTCAACATCTCTGAGCATCTTGCTTCGTTCATAACAGCTGAGGAAATTGTGGTACTTGTTTCACTGCTTGGATTTCTCAGCCAAATCCAAAGCTTTAAGAAAATCACTGTCATGGCATGCTCTACACACAGAGGTATATTTAATTTGCTGTTCTCATCAGGAAGAAAACTCCTCATTCATCATGGGAGGATTCAGTGAGGATGTCCTCCTAGAATGGTGCAAGATAAAATCCATCCAGATAATCTATTCCAACCTGCAGACTTTGAGCGTATAAGGAGTTCTTTAGCAGCTTAGAATTACAACTACTAAACCCAGGTCTGACACAGCTCTAGCACAGATTCTGAATGATACCTCCACCCTTCTGAAAAAATTGCTATATGCTGCTTTAAATGAGGTTTTATTCTGAACCCGCTGCTGAGTATGCAAAAGGAAGTACAATGGTGTGACTCAACCAGAGAGGCCAAGTGTAGATTGACCTAATCGTTGAAGAAAGCCAAAGTAAGCAGATAATTTATTTCATTAAAATATCTTAGTTGGGGTTATTAGTGCTCCTAAGTAACTTCTCTGAGACGTAGGTTTGACAGGACAGTATCCTCTCAGCTCTGTCTCCCAGGAGAGGGGGACTCTTTTCCTTTTTGATTTTGGACATCATTGCCTGGGGGGTGTTCACTAGAGATGGCTTTTTTAATGGACAAACAGGTTTGCAGTGCTGGTTATTTTAATTTAGGGACTGGATTTTCATGATGTGGAATTGACTTCACTGAGGTTTGTGGTGGGTTTTTTTCTTTTCATTACAGAAGCAAACAGATACATTCACATCAGATCACACTAATTAGTGAAACTAATTATGTTTCCCCAAGCATCTTTCTTCTTACCTATTCTGCAATGAAAAATCATTTACTCTTGATGTAAACAAGAGAAAGGAGACTGCTATGACAATTAGCAGTAGTTAATGAGAAGCTTTGAATTGCTTGGTGTTAACCTCAACATCTATTAGCCAGCAAGGCTTAGATTTGCCTGCTGAGGGGTGTGGGAATGCACAAACTCCTTCCCGCTTGGAAGAGGAGCAAAGAGATACAGGAAAATGACAAGGAATTAAAATACTTTCACCTATTCTTTTGTGAGTGCTAGAAACGGTCAGGTGCACCTTCTGCAGATTCACATCTGTCATCATACTTAGAAAAAAATGGTACTAAGGAGTGTTTTAATTAAAAATAACTTAACTCTTTAGGGCATATTTAGCTTGATTTGAATAAATTCATGAACAGTGTAGCTGCCTGCAAGGTGTTACTTATTTTCTATGGAAGCCTGTTACATTTCAGAATTTATTTTTATTTCATACTGGAATGAAAATAGATCTTCAGAAACTTTTTTATGAAAGTGAGACTTATTAAAAAAAATAGCATTTTTTTGTAGATCAGTAAGATCAAGTTTCTTCAAATAATGGTCTCAATAAAGAAAGGTTTCCCTCCACCCTGAGACATATAAGCATATTCTATATGTGTGTATATATATATATGATGAAGTCCACCTGTAGTCAGAGCTAAAATATTTTGGCTGAATATATCTTTAGCAATGATGCATTTCCAAAGATGTTCCTATCTAGGTTAAATAGAAATAATTGTCTTGACCTAGTGTTTTCAACTTCATTTTGCAGCTTCACCTCACACTGTTTGTTGCCCATATTCATGGCACATGTGGAATTTTTGACAGAGCCTGATAGCGCAACAAAGAACATGGGTGACATCTTGCCACGTGTCATCTATCAGTAGTTTGCCTTTAAATTCTGATCTCTCTTCTGTTAGTTGGAGTATTTTGGATCTGTCTGTAAGATGCTTCAAGGCATTTTGCATAATTTGGGGTCCTCTGTGGCCAGTGGATGATATTCACATCTAGGGATGTTTTCCTTTGGAAATATTTAGATTTGAAGTTTTGAGCCATATGACCAGCTCCTTCCTTAGAACTGACATGTGGAAGAGCTGAGAAACAGATTCGTCTTCTGCACTGCTGCTTCTCTGTAATTGCTTCCTGAGAGCAACTCATCCTGGACATGATTTCTGCAGCAACGCGGGAGGATGTAACGTTAACCCACCAAAGGGGAGATACTGCTTTCAGTTCTCCTCTTGCTCCTGTTTTCTCTCCTCATTTATGGGTTGATTGTACTCTTGCTCTCAACACAACTTCATACTATCTCTCTCAGGGTGGCTGGGATCACATCTCCCATTCTGAGGCTTCTTGGTTGTACTCTAATTGAACAGCTGATGATTGATATCTGAATACAAGAATAGGCTAAAAAGCTTGGCGTGTTTAGCTGAGGAAAATGAAGGCTGATAGAGCTGGTGACTGATACCAAAAGGTGATAAAGACACCCAGCAAACCATTTAAGCTAAAGGACAGTGCTGGAACAAGTACAAATGGGCGATAAAGTGCCCATGAATGTTCTAAGGCTGGAAATGAGCTTTCTAGCAATAAGAAGGGTAAAATAGAGGATCACATCCTCCATATGAGCATTGGAGCAAAGACTTATTTGCTGGCGGAGCTGTGTGAAAGGCGACTTCAAACATCACATTGGTGCTCCAGCATCCTAGTGGGCTGATCCACCATGAAATCAATGCTTGTGGTGGATGTACAGTAGCAGCCATGGCTTTCCTGCTGTTGTACCCTCTTTGTAACACCTTTTACTGTGGATCAGAGGATTCCACCTGTTTTGTTGGTTTTCATGTGTTGGAAAGAGAGCACTGCAAAGAATGAAAATATTTCAAGGAAAAAGGCAGTAAAGAAGCTCATTTTAGCATCTTCTCTCTCCTTTCTGTCACGGTCAGACTTTATGGATTGCAAGCTGAACGTGGCAGATGGAGGGGTAGGAAGCTGACCCCCTGTAAGAATGAGATATTTGATGTTGAGAGCTCTGTGGGGTGGAATAAATATTGAGGCACTTTGTCCCAAAGAATTTCATTCCTGAGCATCGTGTTTTGCTCCTGTGATAGGTGACTTATTTTGCCGTGTTCTCTGCTGAGTTGGGGAAATAATCTTGGCAAGGTGCTTTGTGTGAGGGTCTGGCATTTTGTCTCCAGCTGTGATATGGGGGTTTTGTGCTTGATGGTGCTCAGTCCTCAGCATAATGGTTTAGCTTTCAAGAACTGGCATTTCCAAAAACATTTGTTAGCCTCATTTTTCTTCCACTGACCTGAGCAGTAGACCCCTGAGAGTGGAGTTATCCAACGTAGCTCACTTTTGAGAAGCCTTTCTGTGCCCAAGCGCTCTGCATCAGGCCTCACTTTGCTTCCATGTACCCCTGAATCACACATTTCTTTCTGTCACTGCTTTTTAAAGTAAAGTAGCTTGTTAGTGGAGCTTGAAAGTGCTTTGCAATATTTAATCTAATCAGTAAAAACTTCCTCATCCCATTATTTGGGTAATTTTGGGGGAGGAGTGGTTGTTTTCGTTAGGGTTTTACGATTTACACTTTATTTTAAAGGCATGTTTATTCAGGAGGAGGATTTTTCATTACATTCCTTTGTAGTGATTGTTTTGTACTTTCTTGGGACAAAAATCAGCTCTTTTGAAGGTCTACATGCTTACGTGCAAAATATTGGCAGGTCTCGGAGCCTGAGGAATGTGGTGGAAACCATAGTGCATCCTGTGCTTTGATTTCTGCAGATCTGTGTGTTGATCATGGTTATGAAGCAGAGTTTCTTGCTTCTCTTATCAATGTTAGCTTCTGTGATCACTTTTTATTGATATTAAGCTTATGAATACCCACTACAAGCTGATTCAGTTCGAATCTGGATTGGGTTAAATTAGCCCCGTATCAGGGCTGTAAATGCTGACAGTTCCTAGTGAAATGGGGGAAATCATAAAAGATACTGCTGGTTTCGTGGTTGGTTTTGGGGGCAATTGCATGGTTTTCTGATCTCTTACCATGGGCAGGATGGGTGTTCAGTACCTTAGGGAACCAGACCCTTGGAAGAAAATAAAATTCTGCATGTATATCCCTTGATATATTATCTTCAGTGAATAGCAGGGCAAGGCTATCTTTGGTTATACCTACTGTTTGGCTCTTTGCACTGGTGTGTTTAACTCAGAATAAAATTGCTTTACTTGTGCAAGTGAAATAGGATTTAAGTGGCAAACCACCAGTCAACGAGCATGAAGATTTTTATCATCTGATCTTTGATTTCGCTGTGAAAATTGAAATAATTTACCAGCGATAATCTACATCACCATCCTTGATGATAAATTTGAGTTCATGCAGCAGCTCTACTGCTTGGGAATCGTATTTTACATGTAGCTTGTGGGCTGGGATTAGAGAACAGTAACACTCATGATTTGCATGGATATTGTCTGAACTGGTTTGCATCTTCAGGCACACAATTTGAAAGCAGCCATACTGCTAAAATAAAAGAAAAAGTACAAAATCCTCACTTTTGTTGGTTTTGAGGGCTTTTTTTGGAGTGTGGGTTATTTTTGTTTTTCTTTTTTTTTTTTTTTTTGCTGTTGTTCTGGGTGGTTTGGGTTGATTTGTCTGAAACCCCTTTCCTATTTATTTTCCTGGTTGCTTCCCTTCTGAGTGTTAATTTGTCAGATTACATCTTGTTTAATTTTCTCCATCGTACGCACGCCTTTAGCCTGTTTGTGTATTATTTTCAGCGGAAGTAAAAGGGAAAAAATAATCCTACGTCACTGAAGATAACAGGAGCTTTGAGTGTTGTGATGTCTGCTCTGTATCATCAGGTGGCTCTTTTGCACTGGGAGAAACTCAGCTTTCCAAAACCCCATACCCAGCAGGAACCCTGCATGCGGTTAATACCTTGAATTTTGCCCTACGTGCCCATGGTTTTTGTTTCATGGTAATATGTCAGTTTGCAAACTCTGGTAAAAGTACAATTATGTACTCAGAACTCCTGAGTTTAAACTCCACCAAAACTGAGTTTTTTAAAGGAAATCCCATGGGATTCAACAGTGTGTGTTTTTGTGTATAGCAAACCTCGCACATTAGGATGGAAAACCAGCACTTTAAGGGATTGGTGTTGTGTTGTTTTTTTTAGTGTGTTGTGTGTGTGTTGCAGTTTATGTCCAACCTTCATTTTATTCATCTCATGGTGTCTGTGGGTCTTTATCCTTGGTGATGAGAACAGGACACTGGATTTTCTGGATTTAAACATGCGCAGCTTGACCCCTTCTGCAAGAAGAGGTCAGGAAAATATCTTTGTTTTACTGCTGGTACAGTGTAGTTGGTTTTGGCTTTATCAGGCAGCCTCCAGGATGGGTATCAGTTATTTAGGGCTGTCAGACCGCTCCCAACCCAACCTCTGGTGCATTTTTCCCCCAGGAAATAAGTTGTGACAAATCCATAAGCATCTATTCTCCCCACCACCATCAGACATCACCCTGATTGTGGTGTAAACACCACTCCTTGGGATGCATCAGCATCACAGGCCTCCTAATTTGTTGCACTTGTTTTTTGGTAAATATTCTCTTTGTGGATATTAAATAGTAAGCAGATGTCTATAAAGCACATTTTCTGATGGACATTTCTTTGTTTGACAGAACTTTGAAGAGCGGATATGTATTGACTAGCAACTTTTATTTTTTGAATCTATTTATTTTAACAAGTCAGAAGGAAAAAAAGAAGCTTTCACCACAGTTGTTATTTATACTGCAAGTTATGATGTTAGCCTGTCATTCCCAGCCCAGTATTCAGCTTAGTGTTCTATAGTTGCGCAATCAGCTGCCAAACATGTATATGTACATGCGGAGATGTGTATGCACATGCAGGATGAATGGTCACTCGAAATAAAATCTGGCTTTTTCATATCAGGTGGGCTTCTGGCTGCTGATCTCAGTGGATCTGGACCATGTTCCTCTAGTCTGGCTCAAGTCTGATGGAGCCACCTTGACTTTTGCCAGGAGTTGGGAGTGCTATAATTGCCCAAAACGAAGCTTCTTTTAATCCGGCATCTGATTTTGGCTGAAACTTTATGTATATTTTCACGATCTCTACGCTCAATTTGCCAAATGACTTCCTAATCTTCAAAACTATTTCTGCCACTTCTACTGTTAGCAAATAACGCTGCAGAAATGCCGCTCTAAAGAAGGGAGGAATCGCAGAGGGGAGCTCTTATTAATATATTTCCCCAGCAAAAGTTTTATGTGGCACCTCTGAAATCAATAGGAGATCTGTCACCGATTTCAGTAGGAATACCTCGCTTTAAAAGAAGAATCAAACACATCCCTTCTCTCTGTATATTTGATATATGGCACAAGATGCACAGTTTTCTCCGGCGCTTCCCAAGTTCATAATTTGTATTTCACTTTAATGCCACTTTGTGAATTTATTGGCAGGCAGAAGCACTCCATCAGGGTTATAGAGTCTTGCCTACTTTTTGGTGGTTATAACTTCTGTTTTTTAAAAGAGTGTTTAGTTATTTTACTTGGGTGCCACATGGGTGGGTCAGTACCAGCCCTCCACTGAGCTAAGTCATATTTTAAGAGACTGGGAGAATACCTCAAAACTCCGCTAGCACTTTCATGGCTGGGGGGATATTTGGTTAAATAGATGTTTATCTGGGAAAGTCATCATCTGGCTAGCACCATACTGAATGTTTCTAAGCAGCTAAGTTATGTATGCTAAACAAATTTGGTTTGGCTGCAGCTAGAGCTGCCCTGTGGAAATTCTCAACATACATTTGTTTGATTGAGCTGTCATTTTCAGTTGATCTGCTGATGATCTGTGTCACTTTGTTTAAATGTCCTGGTGTGTATTTTTTTTTATACTGTGCAAAAGCAGTCTGCTGTCTGTGATGGATTAAATTGAGGTGAAATTCGAGAGTTACTCCTGTTTTCGATTTCTGTGTTCTGAGACAGGTGGGCTGGAATGACAAAGAACTTCACACACAAACGCATTAAAGCCAAAATGGAGTGGATGCCCTTATGATTTAAAACATCCGTAGATGTGTCAACTACCAAATGCTCCCGTTCAAAGAACTTGCTGGGATTTGCACTTTAAACAACAAATTGTATTTATTTGGTCTATCCCATTCAGCTAAAATACCTGGACAAAAATGATGTCAAGCTCTTTTCTCTTGCAAAATTCCCTGTGGATGTATATGTGCTGGGGGTTTGGCCTCTGGTGAGAGGACATGATGTTAACCCTGAGATCAAGGCTCTGATAAGTGGTAGGGAATGGAAATGGGCTGCCATGCACAGTGGGAGTCTGCCAACCCAGACTGGGACCTGGGCAGCATCTCTGGTGGTCTCAGCCTGGTCATGGAGACCTGCTTTTTGCAGGCAATTTATAATAGACAAAAGCTCCAAGCAGCACTTGGTTCAGGTTTTTGGATTTTTGGGAAGTATTGCTCATGCTTTGGGTTATTGGTTGTGTTCCCTCGAGGCTGGTATATGTGAAATCCTGGTGCTCCTGCGGATCCTGGAGAGGACTGGTGACAGCTCTAGTGGGGAAAGTGGGATGGCACGATGCAAGGAGGGGCACAGCCAGCCCTCTCTCAGCACCTGAGAGAGGAATCCCATAGCCAGGCTCAGCCTGGGGCTTAACCCCATTCCTTCAGCTGCCCTTTCAGTAGCCCCTGTCCAGTGCTCTTGTTAAAATGCAGCTTTTCCCTGCATCAAATGTGAGCTCTTGTGCAAGACCCACCAGATCTCAGTTTTCTTGCTTTAGAGCTCTTCAAAGGGTCCTTTTGCTGATCTTCAGAATTTTCCACGTGGGCTGTGGTCCCTGTGCAAATCTCCAACTTACACTTTGCAGAGCAGATGAACTGTGGCTTTGTGGGGCAGCAATAAAGGATGCCCAGTCCAAACAACCTGCTTATTTTCTAAACTTGCCACGGATTTAGTTTGAGACTGTGGATTGACTGTGTTCACCCGCATGGCTGCAGTCTGCACAAGGGTGAGATGAAGGCACAGTTGTGCGCTGAGCACTCTTTCAACACGTTCTCATGATAATAATTTTGTTCCCTGACATGCTTGGAGTTATGCATGGCCTTACCTAACTTGCTGAATTAAGGTTCATGGGAGTGTGGAGAAGGTCAGCTCCATACTAGTTTGATGTCTGCTTTGAAAAGTGCTCTAAGAAAAGTTGCTTCTATTTGACTTCAGCTTCTAATGAGCTTACCAGGGAAAGTTTAAAATGCAATTTGTTGCTTCCACTTCCTAACTGAAATCTCTTCCGTGAGCAGCAATTGCTTTGCTATTACTTAAGCAAGTGCAGCCCATGCTGCTCCTGCTGTGCTCTGCTCTCCCAGCACAGACACTGATGTTACAACAAATGGTATCTGGCAAAAGAGCTCTTTCAAATCTACTTATTGCCTGACAAAGTGTAATGGTCTAGCTTAAAGTTCTGAGCATTGTTTTTGCTTTATTTTGGAAGGAAAAAAATCAGCAAAAGGAGTTCAAGCCATTCTCAGAACAATGTCAGGAAAAGCCATGTTATTTTCTAGACATTAAAAACAAAAGAAAACAAACATCAAAAACACAACAACAAAACCACAAAAACAAGAACAACAACAAAACCAAAAACAAAATCCCAAACAAACAAACCAACCCCAACAGCAACAAAAAATCCAAACAACTCTTGGAGCCGTTTTTGCTCACGAACTCCATCACTTCCTTGATTTAAACTGTATGTGTGTGTATATATACGATCCTGTATTACATATACATTTTGTATATATATTTTCCTGTCATTATAAACAGTACTTAAATCTGTGTCCATAAACATGAATGGATATATAGTTAAGTAGTTTTTATAACAGAAGATTAGTCTGTAGTGACATAATAAGTAAAATTCAAGTATATAACAACTGCATGTTAGCTTGAGCTTGTGGAGTCCTCTATGATCCTTTGGGACAGGGAGCACTGCTGGGCCAAGGTCTCTAATGGCATGGCATCCAGTTACACTACAGCTGAGTTTGGTCAATTAAGTGCTATGTATTTATTTAAACTGTCATATATCAGCCTGCACATGAAAACAGTAGAACTTGTGAAGATTGCCAGTTTGGTGGAAGAAAAAAAGAAAGATTATTTTTCAAATTTGCTTCCAAGTTATTGGGATGAACCAGAAGCTTTCAGAGTGCTGATTTATTGCTCTCCACTAGTGGCTCACCAGGACCCCTCTGCTTCTCCAAGATCAACAGCTACATAGAAAGCGATACAAGGTGTATGGAACAAAGAGTGGAATAAATTATATTAGCATTTAACTTTCTTTACAGTCAATATATATCAATAAATATCTACAAAACATTTGAGACTTTGACTAGGAAGCCATGTAAAATAAACTGTGTTTCTATTCTTTTTTTTTCAAGTCAAAATAGATCTAACTGATGTTAACTGTTTCACAGCAGGGCTCTCGTTCTGGTTTCACACTGGTGTCACTGTTGATTTTGGAGGGGCGATGTGATCAGAATAAGGACTGCCACTCTTCCCACCCTGTGACAGGCTGCTGGTGTTATGAAAACACTTGGCATTTCCATACTGTCCTACTTTGCATCTTCAAAGCACTGGGGAGAGATGAGCTGTTCACCATGGGGCTCATCTGAGGTAAATGAGAGAATATGAAGCTGTGGAAGAAAAGGTAAACCCAAGAGGGAGCGAGAGAATTTGTTACTGGATGTTTTTGTAAACGTCACCGAGTTTGCAGCATCAGAGTTACTTGTTCCCAGGATAAGCAAAGGCTCCACAGTTTGATGGATCAGGGAGGTGAGAACCCAGGAGGTATTTCCTTTTAGACCTCTGTGTGCTCAAATACCTTCTTGATGTTTTTTTAACTAGCTGGTCTTGAAAAACTTCGGTCTTTACTGCTTAAAAACTCCCCAGTGGTTTCCGTGTCTGTAGTATCTCTGTCTGTGAAGCTTTGGCTTGTGTGGGGGTCTCCAAACATGAGACAAGGGTTCCATTGGCAGTCAGGCTTCTGGTCCTTGTGGGAACAGCAATGCAGAGGGATGTAACCAATTTTACTCCCAAGGAAGAAGAAACAGAGGGAGGTATTACTCTGAGTCCAAGTGAAGAGTGTAGCAAAGGGTATTTTTTTGGCTGAGGTTGCAAATATTTGTCAAAGAGGGAGCAGGCACCTCCTGGCGTCACCTGTGGACCACCAGTGGGGAGAGAAAGAAGAATGGAAACCACTTAGTGCTGACAACCTCAAAGCGGTCAAGCCACAGAGAGCTTACCCTTCAGAGGGGTGCTAGGTGAAAACACAGCCAGACAAATGCTCTTAGACAGACAAACATTTTTCAGAGAAGTTTCTAAATTACACGAGGAACAATTTTATAGGAAAGAGGTGTCAACAACCTGGATTTGCCCAATTTCTGCAAACACTCTTCCTTTTCAAACAAGTCTTCTGATTGCTCAGCAAAACTCTGAGCTCTAGTGTTTGGGGTTTGGAATTTTATTTGAATACTTCTTGAATGTTTTACTTTTTTTTTTTTTTTTAAGTAACAATGTCAAAAAGAAAATGAAGCAATTCTGAGAAGTGGGAAGATAAAGAAACAGGGGAGAGTGGATAGAAAGTGAAGTGTTTTTGGGGAAAGAGCTAATATCTCTTTCTCAATCACCTTCCCATAGCAGAGGATGCAGGCAGGGCATGGGGAGGAGCTGTGTTTGCTTGCAGGGGTGCAGTGCAGCGTCCTTCAACCCGGCTGATGGAGTTCATGAAAGCACCATGGTGATGGAAGCACTGGGACCTCTTTTTATCTCTGTATGGGTGGTTCGGTTCCAAAAAGCCTAGTGTTTTCTTTCATCTTCCTATAGAAAGTCCAAGGAAAATAATTGCTACAAATTCTTTTGTCTCCGTTCTTGTTTACATTTGTACTGCCATAGCCTCTGGGGTTTGTCATAGGGCAGCAAGTAGTTTTTTCCCAGTTGTGCTTCAATACCTGCAATAAATGCTATCAGTATCATGGACAAACCTTATCTGCATCACTGCTGAAAGTACAATTTCGTTAAAGTTACTGGCAAAAGTCCTACTGACTTTAAGACAGCCCAGAAATTCCAAGTCTGCTGGGACTGACCCACCTTCTGAAACGTGCTTGGAAACACAAATATATTTTATTGATCACAAATATTTGTTGATATTAAAAAAAATAAGTATTTAAGATGTGCAGTTGGGGCAAGCAGAAATTGGTTTGTCAGAACAAACTGTTGCGGTGTTTGGAGGAATGAGCAGTGTCTGCAGTAAAGGAAAAGTGGGATCAGTGGAGAGAATGCAGATAAATCAGTGCAGAATGCTTTTTTTTTTTTCTGAAAAAATGAAACAAAGATGATTCTTGCATTTTGAAAACATGTATGTGGTGTTGAGCGAGGTACTGATGAGAAGAACTTGTCAAAGCTGTGTGTGCCAGCCAAGGACTGAGGCTTCATAGAGAGAAATAGGAACAAATTGTCATCCATGTCTTGGAATAATCTCACCCAAAACAATGCCTGTCATACAAGAATAAAAGTGTTCCTCTATATGATGAAATACAACTATCCCAAGGGATTATTTTTGGTGAGAAATAGGATGATTTTACTCATCCAGGCAGGTTGGATATAAACATACGCTGATGCCCTACAGAATGATGCAGACTACACCCGCACATGTAACATGAAGTATGGTTGCTCTTAAGATTCATGATTTTCCAATCAGCTAAGTACATCCTGCTTGTTACTGGGTGACCTTGTGCAGATCTAACTACAACACAGGCTGCTGAGAAGTCACTTGCAGGAAAAATTGTGGCCTTGTATCTCCTCGGAAACAAATGCTGGAAACTGGTCCTGCCAGACCTTGAGTTTCTGAAGTAGACAATATTGTAGGATTAATTATTTGATACTTTTCCTGATTAGTGTATTTGTTATAAGTACTTCTGTTAGTGTTTCAAGGACTTAACTACAGTGTATCACAGTGTCACTCGAATTTAATTAAGACTCTCTCACTGTAATTGCATAATTAAAAATCTGTCTGGCTGCTGGTGCAAAACTTTCTGCCTCTGCTCTACAGCAGCTCAGTTTTCCAGAGGCAGCTCCCTGAAATTCCAACCCTCTCTGAAATACTTGGGTACGGCATGGAGACAGGTGTAACATACAGATGGGTACATTACTGGTATCCTGCTGTGTCCCCTGGGCCTTCTCCAATAATCCCTCAGCTCATGCCCTTCCAAGGTGGAGGGCAGGCAGAGCATCCATCCCTTTGGGATTCAGGCAGGGCAGATCCCCTCCCCGAAGTAGATGTAGGGGTGTTCGTAAGCTAGTGCTGAAGTGGCTGCTGGCAGGAAAGGGTTAAATTATTTGTAATGTGCTTTCAAAATAAAACTTCATGACCTGGTGCTATTTTTTTTTTTTTAATTCTCTCCTCAAGTGACTACACTTTGCTGCATTATAATGGAGCAAATACATCTGTGTCTCGGGACTATACTCTACCAGAGGCTGACATGTTCAACATCTCCTGTGGCTTACCAAACACATCAGGGATGTGGACCTCCCTCTGTTTTCTCATTATGTCAAATAATGAAATGTGGAAATAATTCTAATCCTTTCTTCTGGTTGTGTGTACCTCTGAAAATATGATAAACTCAATCCAATTAAAAGTCATTACCTCTACAAGGCTCAGTCTCTATCTATAACCTTTGTTTTATAATTCACTCTGTTATCTGTCTTCATTATAATTTGGTAGAATAGTCATCTTTTATTACTGCTTTCTTTTAGAAAGAGGCATGCGATTTTCAGGGCTACTTTGTGACACATCTCAGTTTAAAACAGTAAAGGTCTACTAATGAGTAAAAAGAAGTTCAGTTACGCTGATTTATTTCATCAAGATAAAGTTTCATTTGTGTTGATTATAATACTGTAGGTTTAAGTAATTGTTTTGATTTTAAAATGTTCTTTTGCAGCAATAGCTTTTCACTGTCTCAGGGTCTGTTAAAGTGCATTACCTTGTCTGTCTTACTCAAACTGATACAGATCTAGTGAGATGTTGTTCCCAGTTAGCATTTACTATACATAAGTGGGTGATCTCACTAATTCACATTTAACTTTCCTGTCTTTAGTTTTCTCCCAAGCACGCTGGCTTCTCATGCCATGTCAATGTGAGACTATATGTCATGTTTACCATTATGGCGATCAAACAATGAACAAAAGCTGGCTCCTCTAATCCGTTTTCCTCCCTTAGCAGTGTCTACTACTCAGGGCTCAAAATTTCTAGGAAATCTTTTTTTCCTCCTTGGGTGTACTCCATATAGAGTTAAAAATGGCATTCATGAGTATGTGTTATCTGCTGGTTGAAATATTTTACAAAGATATGAATTTAAGCTATTAGTTAGAGCATCAAGATGCTTTAGGCTGCATCCCAGTCAGTGTGGATCTCTACAGGCTCCTTTCTAGCTACAGATCTGGCCCTCAGTATATCAAACCCTGCAGCTGGCATTTCCATCTTCTCTCATCCCCCCCTCTGTGTAACCCAGAAAAGATTTTAAAAGTCAGATATATATTTATTCCATTGAGGAAACTTTATCAACCAGCACTAAAGTTTATTGGCACTAGCTAGTGATATAATGGGTAGTTTAAACCCTGCTAACTGCGAATAATTTTTCAGTGGTGTTTATGATTGCAGTAGGCTCTAACAGACCAGAAGTACAGATAACATAAATATTTCTACCAGAGATGATTGTACTGAAGCTATAAATAAAATTACACTGAACTTGTAAATAAAATCAATGCATGCAAACCAACCTTTATAGTTCTTTGTTGCTTGCAGTAATTTATATGGAAAGTGCACAGGAACACAAGGAACCAAATTTTGCTTTTTGGTTACACAGGTGCAACTTCCCTGACATCAAGCAGAGTGACTCCCGTGTAAATGAAAGTAGAATTTGACCTGAAGTCTCTCAGTGCTGGACCCTAATTAAAACCCAGCATCTGGTCCACATCAGATGCTTTTGACTGCGTTACTCAATTAGACATGAATGACACTAGACAGAGCACCAAACGCTACCAGTTATTGTAGGGCTGATAGTGAGAATTGCCAGAGACGACGGGCAGCTCCCTACGCAGTTACTATGTTATGACTTTGCTGGTCTAGTACCAGCATTTGGCAACACTGTAATTATCCTCTCTCAAAGGTGCGATGCTCTCGGGTGTGTGTAACTTCACTTCTTGCTCACCTGTGGACAGGTTTCTCCCAAGCGCTTGGTGCTTATCCTACCCTTAGAGCTCTCCTCTGCTCCCAGTAGGAACCTCTTGTTTTCAGGGTAACTTTTTCTGCAGACACAATGATATAAGGAGCAAAACCTGCTCCCCACGCAAGGAAAATATTTAATTTATCCTGTGAATCGTTTGCACTGTTGTAACTGATGTGCATCTTGTCATGAGGCACAGAAGCTACCAGCAGCACTAAGCCCTTTTCACGGATGTTCCAGCAGTGATAAAAACTGAGCTCCCTTTGCATTTCCTGTAGATACTTCAGCCCACGGGGCAGCACCGTGCGAAGTTGGTGATTTCCGTACTCCAGCTCCAAAGCGTGCTGTGCTCAGGCTGCCTTTTTCGCCTGCCTTTGCGCAGCTTTTCCTACAACTCCCTCTTCTGCCGGCGCTGCAGAAGGGTTTGCTTGGTGCAGCTCAGTGCTGCGGTGCAAGATTTTGCTGAGCATGTCATACAAATGCCCTCTGCAATCTGCAGCATCACGAGTGTGAAGGGACAGCCAAAATCCGGGCACCACATTTTTCCTCTCATTTTCTTACATTACCATCAGCCTTAAGAAGTTGGAACAGTTTTAGTTAACTCCAGAACAGACACTGGTATCGTTTATTCCTTGGTGGGAATCTAAAGTAATTATTCCGGATTTAACAGTCTCATAAGAGAAATCAGAATCTGGCCTTTGGGGCTACTGCATGGGCGCTCTGGTTCTTGCTCTTGTTGCATGGTCCATGAGCACGGTTTTCAGATTTGGACCTTTTGAGTGTGTTCGGGACAGTTTTGGTCTTCTCATGCTTGTGTTCAGGGTCAAGTAATACACATACGTAAAATACCTACGCATTTCAAGGCTTATGTTTGTGAAAGTATTTTTCCTTGGTAATTGAGGTAATGGTTCAAAATTGCTTCAAGCACCTTGTGTATTTCTACACTTCCTTGTAATTTCTTATGTTTTACAACCAAACTTTCTATTTCTAAAACAGTTTTTCTTTCCCCTTGATGTTTTGTTATTTTTACCAAACTGGGAATTACCGGCTCTATTCTGTTTAGAATCTAATCTCATTTGATTAGGTCTTTCTGATGCTTTTCACAATGGGGTCCTGCCTGGGCCCCCCAGACTGTATTACAATACAAATAATAATAAATAATCGTCATTAGGTTCAACTCCACGGAACAGTTCTGTGTACAGGGAGTGGCACAAACCAGTTTTCAGGTACGCTAACTGATAAAATGTTCAAGTAGAGTAATGTAGCTCTTGGCTGGAGTCCATTCTATGCCTGGAGATAGTAACTCAATATCTGCATGTTCCTAATGCTGAGGATCCTTCTCTGCTGTTCTAGAGGACATGAACTGGTCCCCTCTGAGCCATACCTGCCTGGTGTGAGACTGATGGCTGGCTCCCATCTAGTCCCATCTGGCTAGATGCTCCTTTTTAAGCTAATAGGTTTTCTTCTCTTTATTTTCTATGTTTCCTGACCTCCTGTGTTTTAGACTGATGTGGATATGTTTTGTAATCATTCAGTCCCTGCCTATAACAGTTTTTTTTTTTTTTGTTTAATACTTGCTCAAACAGAAATTCAGATAAAGGTGTCCCATTTGTATGCAATAGGAAATGCCTGTCTCCTTTTCAGATATCCCTGCAAATACTTCATGCTGATTTTCTCCTTGCTGAATAGAAATGCTAGGTCAAACGAATATAAACGCGCCCTGTTGTCTTTCAAGCATCTGATTCAGGACTTTGTGATACACTAAGGTTCACCCTTATACACGAAAAGGAATTAATTCACCCCCATCCTACTATGTTTCCCCACAGCCTTCAATGATGCATCCTCACCAAGGCTTGTATGAGGCATGGTTAACAGTGCTATCAGAGCTCAAAGCTCCTGACATAAGATGGGCCTTTCCTGTCAAACAGAACCAGGTCCTTCTGATGTCTAGTCTTTGGGGCTAAGGGTCATCTTTTTCACCTTAGAGAAGTTGCAGGCATGAACCTGTGTGTATCTTCTCATTGTAAAAAGCCACTTCCACATTTATCTCAGCTCTTACTTTATCTTTCTCAGAAGATGATGACATTAGAAACACTTCTCAAGTAGGCTCTCTAGATGCTTTTGCTTCCAGCCTATCTCTTTCAACCAGAGTAATCAGCCATCCAACTTATGATTAAGTCGCTGGTGGCCATGTGCATGACTTCAAGCACAGAGAACTCGATTTATGTGCTAGAGGGTTTATCAGACAATAACCACTTTGGGAATGCATAATCTCAGGCACAAATTACCTGGAGAAAAGGAGAATGGATAGTCATTATGGATACATTTCTGTTTGTTACAAATGATTTTGGATCTGGAAATCTGGATAGAGACTTCCTCTTTGGAGGCTTATTTGTGAACTTTGAATTGAAGAGCACATTGAAACGCTGATATGTGCAACAGGCAGGCACATCCCTTTGAAGTGAGGTGTCATCATGGGGCATTCGAGCAGCAGAAAGGCACAGTTTCACTGAATGTGTGGCCCAGTGTCCTGCTGAAAACAGCACGTCTTTGCCTTGCTAGCAACCACAGCCAGTGGAAAGAGTTTTGGGATGTGTTCAGCAACCTCTGCCTCCCTCAGTCATTAGTGCCTCCTACTTAATTGCTCTTGGAGAGGAAGAGCATGTTGAGCTACTAAGAAACATCCAAATGGAAGGAAGTCCTCTCCTCTTCCCAGCCTTGCACAGGAGCTCTCTTGATCTCAAAATGACCCCAGGTCCTGGAGTTACAACGGTAGCTTTGGCACATCACTCTCCCATCCTCATCAGGCACATCCCCAGCACACGTCCACGTGGGCTCTTTCCTGCTGGTACGCAAGGTTGTGTCAAAAGTGCAAATGCAGGTGTCCACCCTGGTCTTTTAGTAGCAATTAACCTTTCCTCCTGGGTTTCCTTTGAAGCTTGCTCATGTTTTTATTGTAAAATAGCAGTGAAGAATTTTATGGAGGTTAATATCTAAACTTCCGCATTACCTAATCTCATCTGTTCCATTATCAGGGGCCTTGATTTGTATTTCATCCGATTTTGAGTGGGGATAATTATTGGACTTTAAAGAAGAAACCATCCTGGATTCAGAAACTACAGGGCTATCTCTGCAACTAATTTCCAATTCGCTGGAAAAATTATGCTTATCAGCACAATCACTGCATCTAATTCTAACCTTACAGAGATTTTCTGTCAGTCAATATCCCAGTTTTGCTGGAAGTCCATTTGATCCATGTGGGTGTAAATTTCAAGCGGAATAGTCCCACACCCTTTGAAAATGAACACCAGATCCTTGGTTCATGTACATTGATTTTATTAATAATATAGCTCCTATCATTAATTTCACAAATATTTCTTAATGGTCTTCCTGTCTCTTGGTCACTCATAATTCAACTTCTTGTTTGTTTTGAGGTTTTAAAATATTTTTTTGCTAGGATATGTTGCTATTTTAGGCAGAATAATATTTCTGTAGTCCATTTTACCCACACTGTTAAGCTTTAGGGCGTATAGGCGTATTATATTTTCCAGAGCTTTCAAACTGAAAGCCCATGTTTAACGACGACATCGGGTGTGGCCGCTGGAAATCAGAGTCACAATAGACCCAGCAAACGGACTTGTCTCCCTGCCAGGCTTCCAGAGGCCAATTTATCAGCTGCAGGTTTGACCCTATATGGCTAAAAATGAGTGTAGCCAGAATAACTGAGATAAGCATAACTGAAGCCTTTGAGTCTGCGAGAGAGAAATTAAACTGGACTGTCCCTGGGGCAGAAGAAACATCTGCAAAGGCGTGCTTACTAAATGTTTAAGGCTCAGCTTTTGCTGGCTCGTGGGCAGGCAGTGCTGGCAAGTGTGGCTGAAGAAGATGGCCCTTAGGGGAAAGGGACAGAACAGGTCATTGTTTGCAGTCACTTGGATGATTTAACTGAGCTGCTCCATGGTTTGGTGGAGGAGAGTTGAACGTAGCTGTGGGGGATAGGGAGAGACTTGGTTTTATGGGGCACTGCTTGGTGGGATGGGGACAACAGCAGTGATTGTGTGAGATGGGCTTTTTAAGTAGCTTGAGTGTCAGGCACTAGGCTGTCATGGAAAATCAGCAGGATTTAAGTGACTGAAGTTTTTAACCCCATGTTGTAAATAGCCATGTGTTTATCGTCATCCAAATAACTTTCCTCGTGTGATTTCTCTTCCTATACCTATGTGTATACATGGGTTAATGGTTGGTGTTTGTTTTTTTTTTGTGGTGATTTTTTTTTTTTCTCGTGTTTCAAAAGCAGCTGAAGTCTTTTAGGCAGGACTGTAATCTCAACAGCTGGAGGAAGACATCTCAACAAGATTGAACCTGCCCTGGGTAGATGCAGCATTGCTGTTCTCCATGAGCTCAGGGAACACATTGGAGTTTTGGGGATGCTCAGGAGATGTGGACCAACCTCTCACCCATCCCACCACGCTGGAGCAGAGCTGTGTTTGGGGCCAGCAGCAATGCCCCAGTGGAACAGAGATGGCTGCTAATGTGGTTGTCTCAGCGCAGGGCAAAGTGAATGGTGGCATCCAGGTGGAGCTACGCTCTACCCTGTTCAGGTCATCTGTCCTGTCCCTTGGAGTCCAGGCTGAGTTTTGCTGTGGGTAGGAAAGTATGGGCATGGGCTTGTAGGTGCCGGGCACAGAGCAAGCTCTCTGCACCACGCTTTCAGGAGACCTGGAGCGTCTTTGTCAAACTCTACGCTGCTGAGCTATGCCAGGCAGGATTTCTGAAGTGGAAGCAATTGAAAGTACCTCTGTGTGTCCTTCTCAGCTAAATTGTAGTCGGTCAAGATTTTCTGCTTCTCAGAGTGCCAGGTATTAGAAAAGTGATAAACTAATCAATATTGGGTTCAATTGTTAAAGTGTAGGGAGAGTCTGCCAAACCAGAGGCTGAGGGAATGGGTAGCTGAACTTTCTTGTGACACATACGAGGTCACAGCCAGTGCCACATAAAAGAAAGAAAAACAGTTCATGTCTGTGAATAAATTGCTCACAGATGAAGAATCCAGTTTGCCAGTCATGTGATGGGAGCAATCTATTCAAATGATTTGTTATGTCCCAGTGTTTGTCTTAGGCAGTACCAGAAGCATGAAACTACAGATATAAAACTGTGAGATAATATGTAACAAAGATGTGAGAGATAATGGGCTATGACCAGCTTCCAGTGGAAAAGGCATACGGTGCTAATCTACCGTGGATAGTTTCTTAAATGAGCAAGAAATTGAAAGAACATTTTAAAGTTTCCTGTTTCTTCACTGAAACGGAGTCATTCTTAGTGCCAAACCCAGCATAACACTTTAATTTCTGGGCCAACCACATTATGCAAATATTCTCATGCTCAGATCTTAAATACCCAATCTCTTGACTTCATTCCTTCTAGAATGGTGTTCTCGCCTCCTATTTAGCTTAGAATTAAGTGGAATGAGTTCTGGTGTGTAGGAAAAGTACGATGACATTAATAAAGTTAAATGAATGTAAATAATGAAGAATTTTTTTGTTAGTTTGTCCTTTTGTATGCATTATTGGGTTGAGTACTGTATGGCTGCTGCAGCTGAAGCCCCTGCTGAAGTCATTCAGTTTTTTGACTAATAGGAATTTACAATCAGTCTTACATTTTAGGCTGTCAAAAGCAGTGAGTCTTTTTGTTTGCTGGCTTAAGCCCCAGAGATGGAGTATTTTAACTTTTTTTTTTTTTAATGTGTTTTGGATCTGCCCCAGTTTTTTTTTTGCAACTGTAAGATGAGAAGGTTCATGTTTTCTATAAGGTGCTGTTTGGATCCTGAACTTATTTTAGACCACTGAGTTTCTTGGAGGTCAATGGTAAGACACTGATTTACATCAGCTGAAGTTCTTGCCAAGAGCTGTGTGGTAGGCTGGATCCTTTCCTCCAAAAACTAATTGGAGGCCATCAGACTTAATTTTGGCTACTTTAGGTTCAATCTGTCTCTCTGAAAGACCAGTAAAGCTTTCCTGCTTTTCACTTCGCTTACATTTCAGTTGTAACGTATAATGCTGGCTTTCAATTGTAATTTCAAAGAGTTTGCAATGCAAAGCGCTATATCCGGACCAGATTGGACAATAGGGTGTGCCTGCGTATACATCTGTATGTAATTCCCTCGCTTGTGTTCAATGATGTAAACCACTTTTGATGTGAAGTATTGAGAAATGCTGTGTACCCCCAGGCCTACAATAGGGAAAAGGCTCCACTCCTTCCAGGGTGAGGCTCTGCTACAGGACCAGTGATTGATGAAGGTGCTGCCTGCCTTCCAAACTGTCCTGTCCATTTCACATGAAGGCTGAAAGGGTTTCATATGTAAAAGCTGTCAGGATGTTTCAAATCCTACTGTTTGGCTTATTTTCCAGGTGATGAATGTTTGTATGAAAGCTTTCCTGAACTTCCTTTGGAGGAAACACCAGAAGCTGACGGAGAGGCTGCAAATGTCCAGTGTCCAACATCCATCAGCATTCAAGAGCCGTCTTCTCCAGCAACCTCCAGCGAAGCTTTCACACCAAAGGAGAGCTCTCCTTACAAGGTGCCGATATACATTCCTGATGACATTCCCATTCCTTCAGAGTTTGAGCTCCGAGAATCCAACATTCCTGGAGCAGGATTAGGGATATGGACCAAAAGGAAGATTGAAGCAGGAGAAAAGTTTGGGCCTTTTGTAGGAGAGCAGCGGCCACACCTTAAGGATCCCAGTTACGGTTGGGAGGTAAGACGCTTTCCATTCTTTTGGTCTGTTGAACTCTCTTGTGTGTCTACAAACACAGAAGTGTTTGCAGAATTTGAGTCCTATCTTCACAGCAGCCAGGGGATATTTGCATGCACGGAGACTGCTTTGTTGTCTTTTGGAGCTTTCTGGGTGGAAACAAGTGTAAATTAAAAGAGAAAAAAGACTGGAATTACTGTTGCTCTTCATGGGTGAAATCTGTCTGGGTGGATATTGGCAGGTGTTGTCTCTTCTAGGGAAGAAAAGGAAGAAGTTGCATTGTTGGAACATTTTGTACCATTTTTAGTTTGCTCTTGTGCGTTCCTGCAGTATTTATGTGGGTGAGGGATTTCGAAAGGACACTGCCTTGTCTGAAAAGAAACTGGATGTTGTTTTCAGGGTTGTGTATCGCCGCTTTCTGTTGATAGTGGTTAGAATAGCATTAAAATCTAGTCTTGTGTGGTTAAAATTGCTTTTGGAGAACCTTGTGCTACTTGGGGACTTCTGAAGCTGGAGGTTTGATCCTACTCCCATTTAAGTGAAAGGGAATGTTGCCATTCATTTGGTGAAGTGTGTTTGGATACTGGTGTCAAACCCAGCACACATAGGATGATGTGGCTCATGTTACTTCTCCATATGCTCTGAGAAACGTTGCTTTTCCTTAAGTAGCTCAAGGCCTCCTTTGGAGAGTCCAATGGTTACCTGTTGCTTTCCCTGCTGTCGGGGGCAACGTGTTTTCCTTGCTGTGGTATCACCATGGAGCTGAGCTGCAGGTCCATGATCAGATCAGGGCTTTAGACCTCAAACGGTGCACATTGCCAGTTGTGTCATGGTGTAACACTTTTTTTTTTTTTTTTTTTGCATGGTTTTATTCATAGTTTTAACAATGTGCTGTAGAAACAGAGTGCAATCTCAGCTTTCTATCTGTACATTTCCTTTGGTTTCTGATAAGGGGAGAAGTGCAGAGTTTGCATGGCTCTCCAGGGTCACAACTGACCTCTGGAGAGTTGGAAGGTTCATTTTCCCAGGAAAAATGGTTTTGCTGTGAAGCAGAGCCTTGCAGATACGGTGGAAAACAGAGCTTTGATTTGCTCTTAATTGTCCATAAATACTCACTGAATTCTTTCCAAACATTCCATCCGGTTGTTTAAAATCTGGTGAGACCTGTGACAATATGACAGAATAGTGTCAGGTGAAATTATAGAGTTCTCAGCACTCTGTCAAGTTAACAGACCCTGATACAATATAATTGCTGTTGAGAAATCTCTTTATTATTTGAAAAAGGCACCAGGAAACCATAAAATCTGACCTTGAACCACACCACAATTAAGTTCAGATATTGATAACAGAAATTGGAGAAAAACTGCTGAGACACAGCAGTACTTGCAGGTTTAACATATACAAAAACTTGGGTATTTTAGACTGGATCCTCAGGTGGTGTAATGGAGAATAGCCCCACTAAAATTGAGGGAATCCCATCTCGATTTTCACACCCTTAGATGCTGACAATACGCTGTAATTCTACAGACTAATTTTCCTGCTTAAAATGTTTAGGATTTGGGGGTCTATAAAATCCAGACAGGAAATGCGCAGACTTTGAGAGTGCTGGAAGACCAGCTGGCAGATTAAATTCCTTTCAAGCTGTAGGATTCTTGCCATTTGAGTAGCGTTATGTATTTGGGACAGCTGGGGGGAAGCTATTGAAAAGTGTTGGAGCAAAATCACACAAAATCAACAGTCAAGTCCCTCTGCAATTTGGCCACTCATCTAGAAGTACTCTGCAGTGCTCAGGGGAGCCTGAAACAGAATATTTTTCCAACAAGTGGATTAAAAGTACATTTACTGTAATTGAAGGGAGACAAAGAAATGCTGGTTACCAGAGTTTATACAATGAGTACAACGGCATGTAGTGAAGGTCAAGGCTAAAGGACAGATGCTGAAGGGACCTGGTAGGGTTGGAGAAGACCTCCTGACCACCCATTCCAGATGCTCATCATCATCATCATGCTTTTCTGGAAATGAGCGCTTCCTTGGATATGTGCCTTGGGATAAAAATGGGAGGAAGAAACTGTTACTGGTGTGTGGGCTCAAAGGAAGCATGGTATGCTGAGGGAAACCCATCATTTATCGAAGTTTAAGCACAGTCTTGGGAATTAAAGCTTTCCTAGTGTTGGCTTTTCTGCCTGAATGGGCACTTTTGTGAAACAGGGCATTTTTCCTGCCAGGTGCCAATAAGTCAGTTAACAAATGGGGAATTTGGTCTACTGTTGCTGATGTCAAGGTGAAATATTATATTTTTAAATGGAGGAAGGACTGAACCAAAGTTTCTGTATGGTATTGACTATGGGTTTTTAAGTGACTTTGTAGTGTGAGATATTTTTTTAGTCTTCTTTTTTTCGCAAAGGTACTTGGCATGTTGAGTGAGTTGCACTGATGCAGCTACTGTCATGATAGTATTTTGTTTGATTGTATGTAATTCCTAGAATATCTCATAGTGCTATTGGGGTCAGGTGTGTCTGGTGGCTTCAAAAGGGAGGAACCCTCAACCTGCTTGAGCTGCTCACTGGTCTTACAGGCCAAAGAAAACATTTTGCTATGTCCTGACTTACTCATTTCCTCACTTCACATGCGCGTCGCTCAGAGAAATAGATAGTGGAGTTGCAACATTGCTAATGTTTGTATACTTGCTTAATTCTTGTGAATAGAATCCCCGGCGGCTACAGTGAGGATGACAAAGTGACTGGAAAATCAATCTTTCCATTTTATCTGCATTTTTCTAGGTTTAAGGTGAAATACTGTACGTAAAGTGGTATTGACTTTTCAAAGGAAGAATCTCTTTTCAAGAAAATAATTAGCATAAACATATGAAAATATTTTTGGAAGAAAAACTGAACACCTTCCTTTACTGATTTCTGATGCTACATATATCACTGACTTTGCTATGAGAGATTTTATCCTTTTTTTTGCAATTGTTTAGGATTGCTAGGTGACCTAGAGTCTTAAACTAGAACATTTCAAACCAAAACCCTACATACATATTGCAGAGAAGACTTTATAGCCACATACAAATTTAGACTGTAATTATGTTTTTTGGAAAGTACACTTTATAATAGATTATGCTAAATTCCCTTGCCAAAAGATTGTAATATTTTTAGATATTTCCAGCTGTGGGATACTTGTAAGTTCTGATTTTTGTGAAGTCCATCTGAATTGATACCAAGATCAGCCTGTAGTGATAGGGAGAGAAGTGGAAGCTGGAGGAATTGCTGCTGCTAAATTTTGCAGCCACGCACTTATTCATAAAGGAAAACTTGCTGCAGAAGGGTAAGGAATTTCATGGGGTCTGCTCCAATGTTACCCTGTAGCAAGACTCCCTATGGCATCAGCATGGAGTTGTGTTGAGGCAAGTCCAGGAAAACAACGTCTTTTGTGTCCTCCTTCCTTTTATATACTTCAGCCATAAACCAGACTCTGGGACAAAGAGAATTTGTTGTGATATAGTTGTGCTTGGGTCATGATTAGAGTGCTGCAGACCAGTTTAAATGAAAAGCCATAAATTTGAATTTTATCTCATTTTGTGGGTCTAGGGCTGAGCATTATCTAATCAGGTATTGGTTAGCTAAAGTACAAATCGAACAGGGGGTCACCGGACAAGGGGAAAGGTCGAAATTTTTTGCAGTTTGTCACCAAGGTTTTAGTATTTGCCGGCAGCCCGAGCATTTGAGGGGGCTGGGGGCCTGTTGTTCAATGGTTGTTTGAAAAGGGAAAATTGACTGCTGCTTAATCAACAAAGAAAACAAGCTTTTAAGGGATGGCAGTAATTTTTTAAACAAAAGCAAGGGAACACAAATTTAGTGATTTCATCATGGTTCATGCCCTGCTATGAAAAACAAGTGGGAGAGTATTTCAAAGAAAACCTTTGAATAGGTCACTAGAGCACATGCACCTATTCTTCTACCAGCATCTTCCAGAGTATGTCAAATATTCAAATTCAGGTCTCTTACTGCTATAGCAAACTCAGTCTCCTTCATAGGGACAATTCCTTCACAGCTCTTTTTATCCTAAACTTTTATTTCTTTATTAGGAAGGCAAAACCAGGAGCAACGAGCTCTACTAAATCAAACTTGTCACAGAAGTAAAAAATATTTTAGAGCTTTATAAAGCAGCATACAGTCTGTTTATAGAACAGAGTATATTTTCCTGTCATGACTGTGAGGCTGAAAAACATCTTGTATTTGGTAGAGTACGCTTGAACTGATGCTGTTACTTCTAAATGGAAATTGGGAGGCCATTTGGCTATTTGTTTACTTCTCTAACATTTTTACGTGAGTCTTTGGGGAAAGGTGCATAGTCTCCTAAAAACTGTTCTGGAGTACAGGCTCCCACTGGTTTATAAAGACTGAAACTGTTGTAATTTTAAGTTTCAATTCTGCACTCTTTGGCTTTCTTTTGGCTTTTTTTTTTTTTTTAGTTTAAACTTAGGTTTATTTGAGATTCTGCATTCTAAGGGTACCACCGATCTTTCTGAAAATTAAATGATGAGTTACAAAATGCAAAGGTATAGGCTTTTCAACTTGGAATCTAATGTATATGCTCCCACATCTGGATTGTAACACCTGAACCAATAGCTTGGTTTTCTTGCTTTTAGCATCCAAAACCTTACATTGCAATCAACAGGAGCTACCAGCAGATTCCTCTCTCTGTATAGATGTTTATTCCCTATTTTTGGGTTCTCCTTTGCAAAATCTTTGTCAGAATGTTAAAAGTAACATCTCTCCCTTATTTTTTTTTTTGTTGTAAAAAAAGCAGAACAAAGGTAGCATCTTCTAAATAACCGCACACAGGATTCACACATTTTGAAACTCGTGTTAAGCTATTCTTAAGAAACAACAGTGCTGAGGGAAATAACTCCCTTGTAGTCAGTGAAATCACACTGAGAGAGAGCAGTAGATTATCTTCTTCAAAAAATAAAAATAGAAGAAACAAAGACTTAATCACTTCTTAATATTTTTCTTTGGGATATGGAGTTTTTCTTAGTGATTTTTTTAGGGGGGAAAAAAAAAGAAAAGCAAAGCAGCTCCACACTCAACCAGGTGGTTGGAAAGTAGGGAAATACAGTGCAGATTCCTTGCCTATGTTTTCTCCTTGCATATGGATTTTAGCAGTATGAAGACTTCAGTAACCTTTGCAAAAATATTACTGAAGCAAAATCAAGAATATTAATGTTATTCTATTATTTGAAATTAAAAAGGAATAATTTGCTTTATAGTGGGATGCAGGGATGATTCTTGATCAGTACAAGACCAATCCAGTTGTGCAGATAGCATGTTCTCCCCCAGGTCAACAGACCATCCATTCCTGGCAGTTGCAGGTGGGGGTGACATCTTTACCTTTTCTTGAATACATAGGTGATGTTTTATCCCATTTGCAGCTCAGCTTTGCAAGGCATAGAGCACTCTGGCTGAGATCCAATAAAGCACTTAGGCACAGGCTTATCATCAACAGGATTACCCAGGTGTTTGAGTTAAGCATGTGCTTAGCTGCTGTGTTAAGTTTTCTATTTGGGACATAGTGTTCAGTGCCACATAGGATGGAGATCATACCATATATCTTGCCTGGGGTGAGCATGCAGAAGGGTGCTTAAGACAGCCTCTCAAAAGTTGTGTACAAAAAAGACCTTACTTACAGTGCTGCTAATGTGGCCAGTCTGAATTCTTTTGTTGTTTGCAGCCCTGTCTTGTGCTGAGGCTGTGACCAAGTTAGATGCTCCCGTAGCAATAAGAGTCCTGTAGCAAGGTGGACAGATGCTTCACGAGCAAAATGTCACTCTAAGAGGTGATGTCAAGTGCACACCCCAGCCAGCTCCCTGGTTGTTATCACCAGCTTTCTTCATGCTCAGAGGACAGACAGTTTATAATTGCAAATGAGCAAACATCAGATCCTTGAATAGCAAGATATAGCAGGTGGACTTGTCATTCAGATTGAATTAAATACATTGCCAGCTAAAGGGAGCTGTTGGTCCTTTGGGTAGTTTGATGTGGATGGAGGAGGGTTAGGAGATAGGGACAACGTGGAGTACTCATCGATTTTCTTTCTCTGCTGTTCCTTACTTCCATCCTTCAATTCTCCAAATTCTTTAATTAACATGATTAAGCAGACCCTCACATCATGAGGTTTGGGACCACAGTCTCCTCCTGTTCAGGCAAAGGTGCCGCTCACTGGAAGGGGTGCAGGAACAGGATCTGTAAAGCTCCCTCTTTGGCTGTATAATGGAGCTGCACTCAGGACATGTTCAAAACTGAACCGCTCAAGGTAGCTGAGAGGCTGTGGTGGCTGCCAGAAGGGAGATGCCACTTGCCCCTGTCCTGAACTTGCTCTGGCACTGGGGCTGTCACTGATGGGGCTGATAAGTCACTGAGCCAACCCAAAGCCAACGTGGCAACAGTAGCAGGAAGAAGTTTTCAGCTGGCGCAGGAGGCTGAACGGGTGCTGGTGTGGCACGTCTGTGAAATCCCATCAAAAAGGTGAGGCAGCACCCTTGTCTCAATTAAACCTGCAATGATTTGTGTAGAACTGAATATTTCTTCACCCGTGGTGGATACTTCACCATGTCCTTGACCTTGGGGGCAGGAAGTCGCCCATTTCGTGGGCACATTCTAAAGCCACAGAAACATCCCTGTAGGTCTCTGTATGTACTCCCCACAATGGCACTGAGGTTTTAATTTAATCAAGAAGAGCATTAACTCCTGAGGGAAGCAGAGTGAAACCATAAGGGTCAAGTGGACTTAAAAGTAGGAGGGAGAGAAGGAAGTTTTGTTACCTCCCGAGCAGAACCGGGGGGATGTTTCAGGAATTTGTATCCCTCTTCAAAATAAGGTGCTTATTGTTTACTCAGACGTGACCCAGGTAGATTTTGAATTCAGTAGCACTTTGTCCAGGCAGGTAGCAGCACTAAATAAACTGAGGGAAAAGCTAACATTGGAGTAGATCTGTGAGAGTATCAAAATAGGAAGAAAAAATCATTGTGAGATATACCAGACATCCCTTTAAAAGACAAAACCTGTAAATGTTATTTAGCCATTAAGACAGACAACATCAGAAAGAAAAATAAAAGACAGAATTGGAGAGAATAATAATTGCATCTAATAGAACTGACAAACAATCATAATTCTTCCCATTTAAGAAATATGTTATAAAAAATTTATTATGAAATGCCACATTATGCAAGCCAGGATTCAAAGATGAGTTCTTTGCATTAAGTACAGTAGATGCCATTAAGGAAAACAGTCAATATGTCACTAAGCCACAGCCTGTAAAATTAAATTGATTTGGTAAATGTAAGTAAGATAGATCTGTTTGCTTTCATCATCAATTTTGAGTGGGTGAACAGGTGATGTCACCAACCTGGGAGCGATAAAGATGCAGGACCATCTGGAAAGCTTTGTGATGGATGGGCAACTGCTTTTGGATAGTGACAGTGCTGTGGTACTTTGTCACTTGGGATGCAGTACTTAATAACTTTTCAATACCATCATAATAAATTTCACTGCCTTATTAATATAGAAATGGTGAGTTATTACTGTGATGGCTATTGTAAATAACAAGAGATGCAGCTGTCAAAAGCTGATTGTTTGGGCATGTTTCTTTAAGCAACACAGTTGACTTAGGATAATCAACGTATGTCTATACCAGCAGAGTTTATTGCTCTTGTCAAAAGAAAAAGCTGCATTATTCAAAAATTATATGAAGTCCATAATAAACAAGTTTAATATATTATCAGACTTTTCCTATAAGTTTCCTAACATAGAACAATAAATCACTTTTAATAATGCCTTTCTGTGTACAATAATATCCTTATGCTGTAATAATGTCCTTTCCTAACTATTCACCAAACAGAGAACTTCTGAAAAAAGAGAAAGGTATCTCTCACTCATCAGAACACTTACAAAATTAAATCTCCCTATTTCATTAAAAGGCTACTTTTGATATAAAGCTAATGGGCTCTAGCTGTGTCTTTCTTTTTTATTTTAATTGAACAGATGTAGTTAAAAGTAATCTATGACAAAGAAATACAAACGAAATTATAACCATGTGTCCCTAAATACTGGCAGGAAAGAGCATTTGTGAGTGTTTTATGAAAACCCAGGACTGCTCCGTGACATTGCTGCTAATGTCATCGGTCTGAGAACTGGAGAGAAACAAGGCGCACAGATAGTTGTTAGCAGAAGATGAATTACCAGATCAATCATTTAGCACCATTCAGAGTATTACACCATTGTTCCCAGGGAAGATAATTAAATCAATGATGTCTTTCTTATTTGTGTAAAGAGGCACAAACTTGTAAAGAATATCCAAAGCTTCTCAGACATATTATTTCTGGATTATTTTTTTTAAACCCACTGACTTTGCCTTTCAGTCTCTAGCTTTGTCTCTCTTTTCAATTAAATGTCTCTCCACCATTTCTATGACTGCTGAAAAGAGAGCCAGCAGTCTATTAACACACAATAAAGTTCAGGAAGCCTCAGACTAGTTTCTTGGGTCAGAGGTGAAAATTACACACTAAATGAAACAAAGGTGTGTCTTGATGGCTCAACAAGCAGTGGAGAGACGAGGACACATGTGGGCAGGAGGAGATGGTCATCGTTAAACAGAAGCAAATGAAGACAGGAGTTAGTGTACGGCAAAATGCTTATTAAGCCAAATGAACACATGCACTTCAGAGGATGTAGCACTGAGGTCTGGTATTTAAGCCACCACATGATTTAACAGCACCATTGAAATCTGGACATTTGGTCTAATAAAGACATCACTAAACTAAAAAGAAAAACCAAACCAAAAAAACCCATCTCCTGCTTGCCGAAGCCTGCAGATTAGGATGTGCTCACCACAATGGTACAAAAATGTATTTATTTAGAAGTAAAGAATGAAAAACAACAACTGGTTAGTAGGTTATTTCCACCCCAGAGAGTATTTGTATGGCATTTTATTGATAGCCCTCAGGTTTCCTGACTGAACTGTAGGAGACCCAGGCAAGAGTGAAGACATAGGTTGTCACAATCCAGCCTGATTTTATGTGAATGTGTTAACTTTGGCACATACAATAAGCATTAATTTGGGAGAAAAATACAAATGTTAAGTAGCCCTTCTTTTAAAGTACATCCCTAACGTTTAGTGTGGAAAGATGTAAAAGATCCCACAAAAGGCATAACATTTCAATCAGGTGAAGCCTACAGTGTAAAGGGGCTCCTGTGTATAGTGGGTTTCCCAAAGTGTTGTTCTTAGCTTTAACTTGATGAAGTGTACTGGCAACATGCACGGGGTGGGTTTTTAACAAGCTGTGTTGGAGACCCGGTGTGTAACTGCTCACAATTTCCAAGAGTAACTTTCAAGGCACTCCTGTCTTCTTGAAGAGACCTTGAGTAGCAAATTGGCTTTCAAAAATGTAGCTATGACTATATATGCATCTTATTACAAGATTAAATCTCAATATTCACCTTCTCTAAGATTTGTGGTCGTAGCATTTCTGTTGCTTGCGGCAGAGGGTATTTCAAAACTATGGCAGTAATGTTGGTTTTGTGCAAAAATGTAGATCTCTTTGGGATTTTCAAATGGAAGTTTGGGGAGGGGAAAGCTTCAGCATTACTGCACTTGCAGAAAATATTCAAATTTTAAGCAGTCATCTAGTGATAACCTCTGTATAAGCGAAAATCTGCATGTGAACATGGAAAATGTAATTTTTTTTCTTCCTGGTATTAACTTGGTGTCTACCTACTTGGAACACCCACATGAGCAGGCACTCAAATGAGCAGTTAACATGGAGGAGAGAAAGCAGCTTTTTCTATCTTCCTTTAATGCTAAACCCAGAAAAGATCCTACCCAAGTTTGTCTGCTGAGGAAGGTGGTGCCGTTGCTCAGTGCAGAAAGGCAGAGCTGCCATGTGCTGCAGTGCCTTGTCTTGCCCTTTGAAATGTTCTTTCTCTTTTGCACAGAGGAAAATACCTTACATTTTTTTCCCCCCATTAAGACTATGAGAAAAGACCTTTATTTCTTACTTGTTTTGACAATCTGTGATCTTGAAGTGCATTTCCCTTGACCAGCTGGTCCCAGCAATACACCTCTTCTCTTCCTTCGTCACTGTTTTCCTCCTACTCCTTCAGCCAACGCCACCCTCCTCCACATTGTCCCAAAACCTTGTAGCAAGCTTGGATCCTTGTTCAGCCTCGTGAAACACCCTGTAATTTCCATCTTCTCAGCCTTTTCTAAAGCCATTCTCCTCACCACCTCCTTGCCACTCTCCCTCCCTTTATTTTTCAGCAGGTCACTGCTATGATGGTTGTGTTTGCCTTTGGCTTTGATCACGTATCCGGTTTACTAACCAGGCTCTGATTGCCTTTTAGTGCCTGTGTATATTTTAATTTTCTGCTGCAACCCTTCTGTCTGCTTTCACCATTTCAACATTTCAGTGTCCCTTGGTCCATCCAGGCTCAGTGCTTCACTTCTCTTGGGGACACAGTCTTGATCATACCTTCCTTATATACTCATTCCTCTGCTTGAAACATCACTGTTGTCACCCTTGGTAAAACAGTTCAACCCTTACCAGAATGGGGCCCCACTGTGTCATCTCAGAAGCTGATTTTTCTCGAATTATCTCCCAAATTTGATAGCTCACATTGTTATGAAACAGGCAACATCTTGGCTTCTGTCCTTAAAGCCTGTTCATTCCCACTTTATACAAAGCTAAATAAAATGTGTTTTAGGCAGAAATAACGATGTCCTATTTTCACACTGGTTTAAATAATTATTTGAAAATTGCAACTTTAACAGAAGCTGTTGTGTGTGTAAAGAAACCCTCCTGGTTAGGGATTCAGCTCCGTGAGTGCGACTTGTTTGGTATTTGCATTCAAATACTTTTGTGCTTCTAGAGCATTTTGAAGACTTGACTATCTGCTCCCACCACCCATGACAACAATGCACAAGCAGAAGATGAAAATTCTGGTTTTCAGCCCCAGCATTCCTGAATAAAATTTAGCTGATTGCAACAGTATCATTTCGGGTGTGATTTTTAGTGGGTTTGAGTTTGAATGGGTTTAGAATAGGTGCTTGAGCAGCTTTTGTCCCCATGCTAATGCCCCCAAAGCAGTGGGAGTCAGGAGGAGTGAAGTGATGACCTGAAATAGCAGACGGCTCCAAACAGAGCTGGATTAATGTGAAATGGGGCCCTTGTCCCATCCAGCCAGCCCAGGGGCAGCCGTGCTATACCCCGTTTGGGATCCCCCCCTCAAGTTGTCCACGTCAAACCACTCGCCACTGAGTCCCCGGTACTTCCACAGCAACGGAATTCCCCAAAGTGGGTCTCCAGCAGACCTGACAGGACTCTGAGCTGTGTGCTGTGCCGAACATTAAACAGCGGAGGGCTTAAAACCCAATTTGCTCCATTCTGACAGGCTTTGTATAATTTTTTTTTATGTGCGACAGATGCATTTGATGTGTTTGGAAAATTCAGCAGTGATGTTCTGCCTCCTGTGATATTGCCAGGCTCGCTCTGTAGTGCTGAAGAAGAAAAAAAAAGGCCTCAGTGTTGGGAATTATTTATAATTTGATGCAACAGGTTTAAGTTACCATTTCTGTGGTGAAAAGAAAAGCTTAGCATGATCCAGATTTTCCTTGGTTTCCTCCCATTCTGCTGAGAAGCAGAGGTATTCACATTTCTTTGTCTAACAGTTTTATAATGTCTTAAGAGATTAACAGTGAGCATGAATGAGGGGCTGAGGATTAGACGACAAAAAGCCTGGGCCGTCCACTACCTTGTTTGCACATTTTACATTTTTCAGCATTGCCGAGTGAGTAGAGAAACTAAGGAAAGATAATAAGGACCAGAGTCCCAAAAGTGTTTAGTGATTCAAAAAAATTCAGATACCATGTCAGAACTGACAGAATGATGGAGCATTATGTGGCAGGACCCACTTTTTTGTCTTAGGGTAAGCTCTGGCCCTGAGTGAATGCAGATGTTATCGCAGGATCCCAGACAGACAGTCAGGGAAATGTGACAGGCTGTCAGCAAAGTTACACTATGTTGAGTTTGCTAAAATATCCCAAAGCTTTATACATGGCTTTTATATATTTATATCTATATATATATCTATATATAAACTCTTAATCTAGGAGAAAAAAAAATAAGATTAAAAAGGTTTTAAAAATCATTAAAATTATTACAGTAACCTTCACAGTTGGGAATCCTTTGAATGTTTCTGATGTGGCTATAAAAGGTTCTTAGGAGTGGGAGAGAATTATCATCTAAAATATTTGGAAGATTGCATTGGCATCGATAACATTTCTGAAAGCACAGCGGATTCATGGTAAGGCTGTTAAGCACATGTCATAGTGTGTCAGTGATTCCCTGGATGATTTGGGTATTTACCCCTGTGAAATGTTTAGTCAAATCAGTAATAGCAACCAGAAGAAGTGAATCCTACCAGTACTCAGCTTGGCTTTCTCTTTAGCAGAGTATCAGCTTCAAAATAAGGGGTTTACAAGCAATTTTAATTCCTTTATTTTTTTTTTTAATTAAAAACTACCTCAGAAATAGACACAAATGAGCTGGTAAAACTGCAGACTGAATGGCAAAAAGGATATAAAGCGAACCAGTTAAAACATAGTTAGAAAATAAAAATATATGTCAGGACAAATTGATGCAAATGGGCTGGATTCAGGTGCTCTGAAGTCACAGTGAGGCTCAGAAAATGACTTTTGTTTCGAATTTTGGGTCTGCAAGGGATATTTGATTGGTAAATTTTGTAAGTTGTAAGCTTCTTAAATTTTGAGTAGAAAATGAAAGGATTCTTTTCTGTATCATCTTAGATATTTAAATCTCAAGCAATCTGCAGTAAAGTGGTGTTATCTGTATTCCAACTCACTCCTAGGACTGTGCTCGGTATTTTGTTGTTTTAATACTGTGTTACTTAGAAAACAAAAACATATACTGGGAAATGTGAATATTCTTTACACATGCAACTGATTTTCACTTTTGAATTCAGGCTGCATCAGATTCAAGCTTTTACATAATTAGAGGACAGGGAGCTTAAAATAGTGATGTTTTCAATTTATTTCACGGTTTCATTTTAAAGATGTATTTTCTTACACAGGCAAGTAGATTTTGATTTGAAAGTGCCAAAGTAAATTGCGTATCTGTTTTGTAAGTAATTATATATATCGTTCACAGGAACCCCTTTAATAGTCTGTATTCTTGTCTTATTCCCGTTAGCTTAAGCCTAAATTTAATGAGAAGGCTGTTTATAGTGGCACAAACTAATATATTTTGCTAGAATACGAGTTGCAATATGTTCATTCTCTTCTAAGCAGAGCAGAATAATGCATGTGATTTATAATCAATTTAGGTCTCCTTTTGAATAAGATGATCTTGGATTATTTGTTTCCATATGCTGAAAATATTAATTTATCTCTAGAAGCAGGGGAGAAAGGGAAATGTACCCAACCACAATTTAGTGTAATTTGTGTTATAACAAAATGTATTACCAGACAAGGCAACAACTTTCCCCGATTCTGAAAAGTGCGATGTAAAGGTGCTTAGGAGATAACATCTCGCTGTGTTTTTTTTGCACAAAACACTGAAGTATACAATCCAACTAAATTATGCATATGGAGGAAATGATTGAGAATATGTTTAGCTGGTAATTGCACTCATGCTGAAGTTTTAAATTTCATCTGTCTGGTCAGATCTATTGTGATCCATTAAGTGGCTTCCTTTTTTTCCGACAAATTGAATGCTGCAACTGCAAGGAGCTCTTTTGTTCTTTTAATTCAGTCAGCATGGAAATGATTTTCTCATTTCAGGTCCTTTTCTGTCCTGTCTTCATTGTGTCAATAAAATAGAGTTGTGCAGAGCTGCCCTAATCAGCTTAGAGCGCTAATTCATTGCACTGGGATGCTATCTGGGGCTGGCTACAGGTGGGCACTATAAGGGGTCAGTCTCCAGGGGAGTCTAATTGTGTGTCTCTTGGGTCTTGTTTGCAGAATAACTGGAATCTCAAAGCCCAGCTTAAGGAAGGAAAGGAAAATCCACGAACGCAGGAGTATAGGAGCATGTACAGTCTTTACATGCACCATGCAGCCTCAGAGTTATTTCCATTTTGATACTGTTTGGGAGAGCGAACGCTTTAGGTCAGCGGCAAAAAATAAATAAGAAACTGTGTTTTTTAAACTTAAATTTAAATAAGAATTTGGCCATTATGAGATATGGGTGTGCAAGAAGGAAGCAGATGCGGTGGTGTTGGGTGAGGGGTTTCGGGGGGACTGGCCTTTAAATTTTTGAGGCTTTCAAAAGACCAATGAAAAACAAGAAATTGCGTTATTTGGGTAACAAACCCAGTTTGCGTGTGCTGGGGTGGTCTTTAGTGAGCTGGGCACCTGGGCACCTTGAGCATGAAAGAATCTGCCCACTCCCATGGAACCCAGAAAATCCTTGGGCAAGCAAAGATGGGACCCAATGCTATCCTGCTGCCTGCACCCTGGAGCAGCCTTCATCCCAATGTGGAGGGGCTGTGCTAATGCTGAGAGGTGATGCTTTCTGCTAGAGATTTTGAGTCTTATCCTTGGTTATCTCAGAGAATCACTTGAGGAAAAACCAAGAGAGGAGTGTGAGGAGAGTGGAAACCTGGTGTTTGTCTTCTGCACCAGTATCGCATAGTTTAACCTTAGTACTGTCCCTGAGACAAGAGCAAGTAGATTTCAGCTTTACTGATAATTTATTTAGATATTTAGTTTTTAATTGATGAATTTATATCTGCCACCAACCATGAAAAAAAAAAAAACAACAACAACCAACTAACTGAGAAAACAGGTGCTGAGGGGGCAATGACTCTTGTTGTCTCTTGCTACCTTGTCCCATGGTGGCGGGTTTGGGAGGATCTGTCCCGGGGTACATCCTTGTGTCTGCCAACCCCACACTCCCAGGGCAGCCTTGGTACCTCTTCCATCAGTGACTGAGCAGCAAGAGCACAAATTTCGCAGACAGACAGGATAGACACTTCCTAATGTAATCCCAGCACACAAGTCTGCTCCCAGCCCTTGCCACGCAAACCAAGAGATGGGCATAGACAAAGTAGCAATTATGGGGCTCCTAGCAAAAATTTGTCATCACCTTAGAGATGGCAGAGCAGCGCTGGCACAGCTCCTCACTGGGGAGGACGAGCAGTGCTTGTGGCAGAGCAGCCAGCGACTCTGCGGAAAGAAAAATGCAGTAAAAGTGGTAAAGAAAATTGCGAAAATCATACATTTCCTTAACAACATAGCAAAACATAAGAGACTTTACTTGGACAACAATTTGTTTTTAAATTAACATGAAGGTTTTCCCACAGAATACATTTCCTGTGCCCATAATTGCTCATGCAATAATTGGGCACTTTTATGGAATTACTTTTAAAATCCCGGTCCTGAAACAAAATACTGGGTCCCTCCCAGCCTCTTCTACCTTTGCGTGACTGAGGTTCTCCTTTGTTTATGTGTAGGAAAAGGGGAGGAGGATGTGGTCCTGGGGAAGGGGCAGCTCCTGTCCTGGAGCACAATGGGGTTTGGGGAACGGGGATGTGACAGAGTCTCCCAAAAGTGGGTGCATTTTCCACAGAGAAGCCAGTGCTGGCTGCAGAAAGGATTCAAGGCAACATCGGCTCTGCAGGACATCAAAGCCTCATGCTTAGCTCCTTCCACCACTGCGGCCCTCCTTCATTCCTATGTGAACTTGATTGAATTTGGGCAGGACTGTTCCCCATCAGTGGAGTTTCTACAGAGGCAATAAGCTGTCGGTCTGTTGCGGTTTTGTGGCACGGCCGTCACTGTGGAAATCAATTAACATACCTGAAGACACTCCTGAGCAGGAAATCGTAGTGCTGCTCTGTGATTCAGGGGTGAATAGGATCTCTCTATTATCAAAAACTCCATCAGGGAAGAGGAAATTAAGTTCCTAATTAGACAGTGTCCAAAGGAAGAAGTGAGGCATTGAAGAGATGAAGAAAATTGAGAGGTAGCTGATGCACGTATCAGGCTAATGATAGAAAAGGAAATAGTAGAGCTTGAAAGGTCGCTGACCTTATTAGGCTTGGAGAAAAGTAGTAGATCTTCAAAAGCTTTCACCTATGATAGGTTGACAATGTGTGAAGTTCTCTAGATGGTCAGCGAGGAAAACCAGCCCAGAAAGAGTATGGGAACAAATTAGGCAGATTACAGTGAACTGCATAAATGCAGCATGAAACATGTATTTAGAAAATAAAGGAATTCAGAACAGAAATAGACAGAACTATTGCATTATTTGATGAGATCTCTTTTCAGTAAGATTATGGAATATTCTTTTCCACTTAGTAATTATTTTTTTTAACACTATCAATGAAAATGAATAATGATCCTTCACTGGATCATTGAGGTTTTCCTGATGAAGTATTTGCTTTCTACTAAACTGAAATATAGTGGTAGCTGATTATGAATGCTAACGTCAGTGAGATGAAGATAGCTCTGCTAATAATAGTTTCAATGTCAGTTTTTTGAGTATAAAAACCACATTCTGTGTGAGTTTGTGAAAGCATTGCAGCTCACTTAGTGGCAAGAGACTTTTACCTTGGAATCTCCTCCAATCTGGCCAACTGCAAGGCTTTTGAAGGCTGTTATAGGCTATTTTCTCAGTAGGTAAAAAATCCCTGGCTTTTAAAATGAGATATTATGAGAAACAAGTCTATAGAAAGTCAGATGAAATACCCTAAAGCCTGTCTCCCACCAGCCTCTCTTCCTGCAGCAGTTCTGGGCTGTATGTAGGTGATTTCTCAGGGCCAGAAAGGCCTGATTAAAATCCTCCCTGCTGGTTCATGTACAGGTATGGATTTGAGTTTAGAGGTAGAGAAGTTTCTCTGCCTTTCTGGTAAATGCTCAAGTTTTCTTGTTCTGACTGTTGATAGGAAAGAAGGGAGAAGGAATGAAAAGGAGACAGAAGAGGAAATTAAAAATACAGCACTGCCTATTTTTCATGCAACAGGACCACTCCATTTACAATATAACATAACAGCAGATTTTCAATCAAAATGAATGAGGACAAATTCTGTGCTGACAAAAAATGGATGTTGGGCCGTGACTTTCCTGTAACACAAACAGACCATGATCCACTCTAACAGCATCATTATAAACTCAATGTAAAGACAGACCATGAAAGAGCCTAATTTAAAAAAAAATGAAATGAGAAAGTTTAATGGGGCTTTTTTTTTGTTATGAGCAATGAGTCTGCTTTTAAGTAAATGTTGTTGTATTCTGAAATTTAAAAACTCTTTGCAGACAAATGCTGCCATGTGGCATTTGACAAATAAAGCAAAGGTGTTTCCTAAATCTACCTAGAAGAGCGAAAAATTTCCTATCACTGAAAAGAGAAGAAAACACTGTCTATTTCATATCTTTTTCTGGTGGTTGTGAAGCAGAGCCACTTTATGGGGGTCCAGTCTGGACTGATCCTCATTGGCAGAAGAGCAGCGCAGAGCTCGATCCCTAGGAGGGCTCCACAGAGAGGCGTTACGGGTGCTAAAGTTCCCCGAGACGGAGAAGGGCTGCCATCCCTGATTAGATGTGGTTTGTAATAGTATCGTCCTGTTTTCACTCACCACAGTAGAACATTTCTAGTGGGCTAACAAGGCACAGGGTAATGAGAAACATGCCAAGTTTAAGGGAAAAGAGGAGTCGAACCTACGTACAGGAAACAAATGTGATCAATTACCCCAAGTGTAGAGCTCACAGATACCTTATCTTAAGGCTCCTTAAAATAAGGACTTGATTGTTTCCAAATGTGTCTAAGAAGCTAGTGATAGAAATGCATTAATACGAGAGACATGTGAAATTTTATTACCTCCAAAAATTGTCATTATTACTTGCTTCTGAAGATATGAGAGAATCAACATGACTGTCTAACACATGACCGTAGTAATAAATCTACAACTACCTATGCATGTGCAGTCTGTAAATGTAGAAGAAGAATTTTAGCATTAGATGATTACTGTTTTCTAAACAATACTTCAAAAAGCCATCAGAATTCATCACAATGTAAAAAAGTTCTTTGCAGTTTATTTTTATTACTTTTGTTTTGTTTTGTTATCATTGGGTTTGTTTCTTTTCTTCAAAACAAATATTTTAGAGAGGTTTTCCTGGTGATTATTCTCCTTGTACGTGCTACACTGTCTGTAGATGGCTACTGAACTTAGGGTGACACTGGAAATGGAGATCGTTAGCTGAAATTTCTGTGTGTTTCCTGAAGATACATTAGGATCAGGGAGAAATGTGTAATGACAAACTCACACTAAGGTATGACTTTGTCCTAAAGTTGTGTGACTCTACTAGGTGCTTAATGGTAATCTGTTACATTTAGGAAAATTTTTGTGAAATTTCTACTGCCCATAGGAATGTCACCCATGGCTGAATTAGCAGGAGAAGGGAAGCCACTGTGGGAAATCTCACACGCTCTTTCCATGCATGCAAATCCCTTGGGCATCAGCAGGAGATGTGCGTGAGGTCTCATGGAGGTATGTGACCCAAAAGCTCATGGCTGCATTAGAGTAATTGCCTGAGATGCACATGGCACTTCTTATACCTCATGGGTGGATTTACACAGGCTGAGACTGACTCAGGATAAAGGCAGAGTGTTGCTACTGGTTTTAGTGGTGTTCAATAGGAAAGCAGTTTAAAAGTTGGGCATTCAGGACTGATGTGTCAGTAGAAGGAATCAAAATACAACGTTGATGTTTTTTGTCAGTGAAGACTCCAGTTTGGATCCCACGGGAGTCACTTTATAGACCCACATCTGATCCTCCTTTCGTGATGCGGACTGAAATGGGGGCCAGAACACTTATATTTTGTTAGACTTCTCTTGTTACAGGTGTTGCTAAATGAAGGGAGTTGCTTTGTTCTGTAGGTGCAAGCTTGTTTCCTTTAAAATGTATTTGCCTCTGTCATGAGATGACAAATTCAGCAACATCTTTAATACACTTTTATTTTAAATCATTGTTTTGTGTTTGAGATTGCAACTAAGTTATTTTAACGTTCATGTACCTTTGCTAATTCCAAAGAATAAGATATTTACTATAAATAGATGCAGCTTAAACTCTTCAGACGTGTTCGTAATAGTGATGCATGGGGTGGTCATTTCAGGCACAATGTTAAAAAATAATAAGTTTCAGGCATTTAGTTGGAATTATATTCAGCACTAACCTGTTTTGGTTTATTAAACTTCTGCACTTTAGCCTGGAGACATTTGCCAGTGCAAAAGTAATGGCTGCTTTAACATCCGTGTACAAAAGTGGAATTTAAGAGATTAACTTGCATTTGACCTACTTCAGCTCTACTGGTAATGAGGGGTGCAGGGGCACAGAATTAATTTCTCTCAATTTGTGGCTCTCGGGGGTGCTGCTAAGTTTGAGAGTGCTTGAATTTTAAGAGTCTCCTGGTGTGTTGAGAAGGTTTTGTTACCGCATGGAGCTCTGTTAGCGACAGGGACTGAAGTGCCAGTTTTATCTATTTGATTAATAGCCTGATTGAGTTCTAGTGTATCTTTGAAAGAAAAAAAAAGCATATTTTCTCTTGCACTTGAACAACATTTTTTCCCACATAAACCAACCCTCCTCTGCCACCCAGTAACAACAACTCAAACCAGCCAATGGGCTGAGAAATGTCTGCTGGGCCTTTTAGTCTGCGGCCCTCAAGCTGGGTTTTAGACACCAGGTCTGTCTCACCTTCACAATAATCTGGTATTTATTCAGGATCTGCTGTACGTTTGTTGTGTGTGATATTAATGGGCTGCTTCTAGCAGGACATAACTCAGAGTGGTATTATTTGGACTGATGCAATTTTAAAAGCTAGCAAATGACTGTGCAATTATTACTCCAGTGCTGTGTCTTTACCGCAGTATTAATGCATCTGAAGAGATTTTTGGCCAAGCCATTTATACTCTTGTGCAATTGGCTGTAACTACTGAATGTACGATGTTTCCTTTCCTCTCAGAGTTTAAAAGGTCTTGTTTAGTTCCTTATAGGTACGCTTCATCCCTTTTCTTCCTTTTAAAATAACCACTGTTCAGTGGAATATTTCCCTGTGCAGAATCAGTATCGATAGGACGTGATTTATTCCAAGCTTGCTGCAGTTTATCAAGGAAATAAACAGAGGAAGCAATAATGCATGTAGGTACTTTCCTGTGTCAAATATGCATAGTGGGGAATAGGATGATAAAGATTAAAGGTTTCTAAAGTTTTCAAAATGAATTTTTATTGATTTCTCACATTATCACATAGGAATATTGCCATTGAGAGTTCATCTTTAAGTAAAAGCTCCCTCTGCTTGTCTGAGTTCTCCAGATAAGTCATTAAACAGAAGAATCTGGAGACTGCATTTGTATACATGTTATTCTTTACTAATAAGCACAATACTGAGCATCTTCTACTTAATTGAAAAAATATATATATAAACTGTGTTTCATAACAAATATGAAAAAAACCCAACTGTGCCAGAATCCATATCAGCATGTGCAATGTGCTTCTACAGGAATGCAATTGCATTGTGTAACATTTACCTGTCAATTTAATAGAGACTAATTGTCCTTAGATTCTCTTCTGGAAGTTCACAAAGCCTTTGCCAGGTTTCGTTGTCAGCTCCTCCTTCCAAAAACCTGTGATTACAGGAAAACAGAGCTTTTCTTTGGATCTGTGATCTGTCAACAAAATCGCACTAACTGTGTATTTTTAGCAAGCCTGGACTGACCAACGCTTTTACCTTAAGGAAATGCCTGATTTTTTGTTTTCAGGTTAAGGAAACTAAGATAGATTGCTAAACCAGGGAGGTTTTACACACAGAACTCTTCTATGGGGCTTCGTGCAATGGGATGCACACAGACATATCCTGATGAAGTTGTTTTTGCCTTGTAACTCTGTCGAAATGTCATGAAGGATTTTCTTGTTTTTCTAGGGAAAAAATAATAGAAGAGCATAATTGACCATTATAAGGTTAAAACCTAAAACCATATCCCTATGATGAGTTCTTAAAAAAATATTAAGGCCACCCGTTTCAACTCTGGAAAAGCAAATATCTCTATGATGCGCTTTCTTGATTTAGTGGAATTTTTAGAAGATTGTTTGTTAAGGTTTGCTAAAAAATCTTGAAAACTTTGATTTTAAATGTTTCTTACTCTTCTTTCACCCAGTAGAAAGCTTTAGTTGTTTCTATACATGCTGCAGTGAAAAGAACCAGCACCGGTACCCAACCCACTGTACAGAGTTAATGTCCTGCAGTCTTTCCCTGCTCCCGAGAGTCAGAGAGAGTTTCCAGCTTCACTTTTCCTAACAGCTGCCAACGTTGTCAGCACTGATCTGTCAGAAAGGATTTTTCCTGGCAAAACTTTGAAGCTCCTTTCTGACATCCCCAACAAACTAATTGTTGTCTCCTGCCTCCGAAAGCCCTCTGAAGTCCCAACGAGTTAGTGTCTTCTCAAGAGATGAGAAAGAGGACTCACAAAATCAATTTATCAGGCTATTACGCATTGTCATCAGCCAAAACAAAAACCTGCTAAAGACAGGAGAAAAAGTAGAAGAAATGGGTCTCTGAGAAAAGGTTACAGAACATCCATCTTCTCTCCTCTTCTGATTGTTTCCTTTCTTTACCCATTTTCATACCCATTTCCCTCCACTAAAAGACACTTTATGACAAGCATTGTAATCTCTTTAGACCGGGGGGAACCTCTTCTTTAGGACCGAATCTTTGCAAGGCATGAGTGACAGCGGGAAGGGGTCCAATTGCCACCGAAGACACTAGGCAATAAATCATCCGCCCTGGCATCAAGTGGCTGGACTAGTCCCCACTTCCCGATGGCCACCAGTGCCTGGCGGTGACAAAACAGCTATTGTCAGCGCCCAGCAGCCACATTCCCTACTTCTCCCTGCCGAGGTTTTAAGTTTACCTAAGGCATAAGAAACACAGAATATAGCGTGGGGGGGGGGAATGGAAAGTGCTTCATGGGATATAGGGAGAAGGGATATAGGAGGACGAAGCTATCACCATGTACTTTTGTAAGTCCAAACAATAGTAGCGACTGGAGAAGAGCCATCAGGTTTTTATTGGTAATTACAAAAATGTCTTTTGAAACCCTCCAGCCCAGACAGTAATTTTGTTTGCATGTTTTTAAGACTTTCCATTTCCAGGTGACCCCTGGCGCTGTGGTTACTCTTTAACCGAGGCAAGGCAGTGCTAGGAGGTGTGCGCTGTTATAAGCACAACAGCTCTTCACCAAACAGAACAATCTTAAGGAGGAAATACTGGATGGAAAAACAAGTTCTTGTCACCCAGATACAGAGATTGGAGCGTGTTTTGGATTCTTTCAGGCCAAACCCAAAGATCTTTGCATTGTCAAGTTATCACACCAAATACCATCACAAATTTTTTATCACTCACCACTAAGTTGCCATAAAGGAAGCTGAAAAGAATGCGTCAGGTTTGTTCCACCGAGAGGCTTGTGCACTGCTTCTGCATAAAAGACGTTTATAGATAAGCTGTAATCAACTTGGAGTTACATATTAACTGATGAATTATGGTAAAGAGAGGAATAAAAGACTGTAGTGAGATGAGTCTTTAAATCTGAAACCCCTCAGAAGGTCACCAAAGGATAAGAGTAGCAGAATATTTATCACTGCAGCATTTTTATCCTTATTGATTTTCTCTTTAGTGTCATTAGGGTGTTTCCTTTAGACAAACAAGCTAGACAACACTAACCATTTATTAATTATTGTTGATGCTGGGAAAAATGACCTGTTCCCCCAGAATACCCCTCAACTTTAGTGCACTTGCTAAATGTAATGCAAGAGGGGAACTTGACTCTGGAAATTCAAATAATGAATTAGTTAACGTGCCATTGACTCTTCTGTTGTGGTAAGTGGAAATCTATGTGCATTTGTTTCCCAATGTGCTGTCATTCTGTCCGCTACTCCAGTTCTCAATTATAAGAAGCATTTTGAGGTCTGAGAGTGCAATAGGTGTGTATATATATGTATGTATAAAAGATTGGAGCTCTGTAGTCAGGCAGACATGCCTCTCATTATCATAAGAAATATAGAGATTATATCAGCCTTCCAAATATTGCCTGGAGGGGGAATAGTTTTGTTTGAGTAAAACATCATTAGTTTTTTCATGATCACCATGGGAGAAGCTGACAAGTAGATTTTCCTGTTGGTTGGTATATTTTGTGACAATTTTGTAAGGCTATGCTATACAGTTCTGCATATAATGAAACTCCTTCGTAGTTTAGTAACAAGGAAAGATATTATTCCTTTTCTTTTTAACTGTAAATTGATTAGGTTGCACGGAACTAGGAAAAGTAACCAGGGCTCTCTGTTTTAACATTTTGAATTATTTAATGAAAAGCCTTTAAGGTCTTTGGATTCACAGTCAAATTGCTACAGAGAGTAAATGAGATGAAGCTTTTTCTAGGCTCCATGACAATTCTATCCCATTTCATCATCTTAACTAAAAAATAAACCTATCTAACTTGAAATCCACAGCAGCTGTAAGTAGAAAATAAATCCAAACCGCAGCTCAGACTTGTAACCTAACAGCTATCATAAATAATCAGAACCTATTTGAAGGTGGAAGATGGGACATTAGAAGCTATTTACACTACTAGAGTGATGCCATTGATCAGTAACAGCAACCCGTAGATAAGACTCATATGATGTCATGGTTATTTATGATGGGAATTGACAGTAAAGCTACTATAGAACTTTCTTCCCGACAGCTTCATTCATTTCTGTTTGTGATGCATTTTGCTGTTAAAGAAGCAATCAATAGCAAAATTGTGGTGATAAAAGTTATTACTGGTTAAATATATGAAAAATGTGCCTATGTACGTATACATATATAATGCCAACTACGAGAACATTAAAAAATTAGGTCAGGAGAATTTACTTAATATTTTTTATTACCAGTGTACAGTAAAACCATTTTACGTTCTTTGATGGTGAACATGTACTACAGTCCGATTTATTTTCTAATCTCATCAAACTTATTGCAACCATGAGAAATGCAGCGTTGGGAAGATTTAGTGTAATGTTACAGGTTCTCTGCAGTAAGCCTTATGGCTCACAGTGTGCTGGTGCAGGTCAAAGAGGAGGGGAATAAAGCCATTTCAGTCCAGTAGCAGACTTGGGAATCTCCTGTATGTGTGTAGTATTAACTGTTCACATCCAGCAATTAAGAAGGTTTTAGCAGCCAACAAAGACTGCTGAAATTCAGAAATACCCCTGGGCTGGGTACAGAGTGCATGCAGGCACAAATATCAATTTTTTTGGTTGTTTAATATAAGAAAAATAGGCAGAACCCATTCTTTTCCTTCTATATGGTCTTGGTAGGAGCTGTAAACTAAAATGAAGGTGAGAACATAAGCAAGGGGCCATGTTACCTACCCCACTGGCTGTCCTGGTGGGGCTGGTGTGAGCCAGGATGTGCACAGGTGTGGGAAGCTGGATGAGGGACTTGTGGTCGTTCAGCCTGGAGAAGAGAAGGTTCCAGGAACACCTTGTTGTGGCCTTTCAGTATTTAAAAGGAGCCTGTAAGAAAGATGGGGACAGACTTCTTATTGTAGAAGGGCATGTTAAGAGAGGACAACGGGTGATGGTTTTAAACTAGAAGAGTGGAGATTCAGGTCAGACACAAGGAAGAAACTTCTTACAATGAGGGTGGTGAGAGCCTGGTCCAGGTTGGCCGGTGAGGTAGTAGGTGAACCATCTCTGGAGACATCCCAGGCCAGGCTGGATGGGGCTCTGAGCAACCTGAGCTGGTGAAGATGTCCCTGCTCATGGCAGGGTTTGGACTGGGTGAGCTTTGAAGGTCCCTTCCAACCCAAACTGTTCTATGATTCTGTGAGGGGATGTGGGAGAGATCTCCCAGAAGGACGAGGACAACCCAGTCATGGTTGGGTGACACCACGTTGCCTGTAGTGTTGGGCTTGGCCCAGCTGCAGATTGTTTCTATTATTTCAGTGAAACTACATGTTAACTAGCATTTTGGTTGCTGACATTTTACAAGCTTTTTGTACGATGTTAAAATAATATGTTGATTAAAAAGCTAGCAAAAAACCACAAACAAAACAAAAACAAAACACACACAAAAACCCCAAATATCCCAAATCAAAATCAATCACCCAAAAAACCCACAAAAACAAAACACAGAAGAAATATGGAAGGATAGTTTCTATGTTATATGAAGGATCACATCAGCCTACTGCTTGCTTAAGCTATCCAATTTTTTTGTGTATTTTATTTTTTATAGTAGGTAGTTTATACCCCAAATGAATGTTTCATTCTATTTTTGTAACACAAGATTTGTGCAAAAACCCCAAAAATGTTGATCAGGTTGTCTTCATTAAATCAAAACAATGTAAAGATGATGGATACGTGTGTAGGAAAGCAATATGCCCTGTCATAGTCAGTTGGAATTACTAACCCCAGACCATGAGAGCACCAGAGACTGAAAACTAAACCTGATAGTACCTAGAAACTGTACCAAAATTCATGTGAATCACCAAAAAATTAAAGAGTAGCATAAAAAAAGAGAGAATGAGTGAAACTTCTTTTACTGTAGGGTCCACACAGTCCATGAACTTATTACTAGACATATTCTGATGTTTTTAGGCCAGCATTGGTCTGGTATTACATTAGCAGCATCAGTGTGGTTCGCAGGCTAAGACTGTTATTTGGTTCTTATGTTAATTTTCTCTACTAGAAAAATTGGTAGAGAATGCATGCAGTATAATTATCCTAATCCCAGTTAATTTATAAAATTCTTCAGTAAATTTGTGCATATTTAATCTTCCATGATATGAACTCCCATCCTCAGAGGAACTGGTTTATCTTTCAAACAATCCAGGGTCTATTTTGTATAGTTCCTTTATGTATATGACTGCATGTACACAGCAGGTCAAAGACAGTGCTTCCAAAGGCCATTGTCAGCCTGGAACAATAAATATTAGGCTTCATTTAGATGGGTCAGAGTTCATTCTCATCCACTGACCATCTATATGGCAAAACCGCCTGGTCAGTCATCTAGTCGAGACAGAAATAGTCAATGTCAACAAACTGCTAATGAAAAAATGTATGTTTGATGAAGCTGCTTTTAAGCCATGTCCAATGGATGTGTGATGCTGTATCCATGTATATGTGTCTTTCTGCTGATTTATTTAAAACAGTAGATTTCAACAAAGTTAGTTTTGCATTGTAGCATCTGGTGAGGTTTTTCTTGAGATCTAGTTTGTAACTAGGAATGTGATTATCCAGTTAGTGATGTACCTCTTGGTGGGATTTTTTCTTATGTGACAAGGAAATACTGCCCTTATTAATATTTCACACATTTTATAGGTAATACTACCTCTATGACTTCATGCTGGTCTTCCCAAATGGTCCCCAGGCTGTACTCAGGAAATGTTATTACAAGACTTTGTGTCGTATTTTGTGACAGGATAGGTTCCTGCGCCTGGCTGAGCACAGGGGTGACTGCACTGGAATTTCAGCTGCCCTTCCAACAGCCGGGAGGCTGCTCCCTTATAGCTGCTAATTATCATCCACAGCGTAACAGCAAACTGCTAAAATAACGTGGGACAACTGGGTGGGTCACAGACTTTATATAGGAAACAAGGCAAACCTCAATTTCATGGTAGCTTATGACTGGTCTTGTGTTAAAAACATTGTGGGGAAACCTGATTTGCGATGGCACAAAATGTTTTCCAGTGGCAATTTGCCTAGAAGGTTGTGATTGGGCAAACTGCCTAGAATTGAGAATTTTCTCCTTGGAAAATGAGGGCAGGGCTTTGCTCTCTTCCAACATCTTCCAACTGCCAGTTCCAAGACACTTTACAGATATTACATCTTTCAACATCAAAATGTGATTAGCATTTGCTGTATTTAACTGTATAGGTGAGTTGGTCTTTTACAGGGAGAGAAACAGAAGCATAGGGAGATTAAAATGACTGTTTTCAAACTCATTACTTAAGGGTTAGGCTTATAAAGTCTATTTTTCTGCGTCTAAGCAGGCAGTCCAATTCTCAGTACTGCTCAGCAGTCTCCATTGACTGCAGAAGTTATGGGGTGGATAAGTTTGCCTCTTTTGTTTTCAGTGTCTCAGAATGTGCTCAGCTCCAGCTGTGTTAGGTATTTTTTGGGTTATTTATGCCCAGCAACAGTCATATGTTAATGACCCATCTGTGCTTTGAAGCTGACATGTCACTGAGGTGAACTGGATGAGGAAGGAGGCTGCTCGTTGCTATTTGGGATTTGATGAGATTTAATGTGCTCTGATTGTGTCGGAAAAAACTGCAGGGATACACCTTCACCCAGGGGCTGTTGTCACTTGTGTGGACCATGGTCCCTCTGGGGAGCATCCTCAGAGCACTGACTGTTGTGCCAAATCTGCAACACCAAAGGATCCTGGTCCCAGAGACTTAGGTTTATATCCAGGAGGTATTAACTATTATTTAATTATTACTTGGATATTCTTTAGTTGCTACCAAGGGAGTTCTGTTAAGTGAAACCAAAACTGGTAGAAAATTGCTTAGTTATTTCAAGTGGGTTGAGCAGAGAGGAACTAACTAAATGTTAAAGTTCATGCAAGATCATCCTTATTAGCTGAACACTGAAATCCTCCATTGGCCAGGATAATCACCTCCAAATGAGCTGCTCCTGTGAGGTTATAAATGGATTTTACCAGAGTTTTTAAAAGAACCTGTCCCATGGCTCTTTTGCATGCTATCACACAAGTCCCTTGGACCCAAGTTTTCAGAAGTTACCACCACGATTTTCCATGCGATTCGTTTTCTAGCAGAGCCGAGCATCCGACTCCTGCAGGGACGGTAACCGAGAGCTGCTGGGGTCAGGTCACTGGCAAAGTCAGCTCATGCTGGCTGTAGAGGCAGAGAGCTCACAAAAGGAAGGTACTTCTATAAATGTGTCTCTTGCACATACGTGTTTTCATCTGTAATCAAGGGATGCATTGGGTGCTTGCGGTATTTCTATGATTGACTGACTTAATAACGTAGAAATTGATTGAAATTGAAATTCTTAGAGGGAACGTGCCATGTAAGAACAGGGTCTATTCCTCCCTTTGAAGAAACACGTCTTGGTGAGCACTTCAGTTTAAATGAATGCGTTTTTCATCATTTGCTCCAAATTTCCAGTGAAGGCAAGTTTACTGTGCTAGGGCTGGGCTCAGGAGATACCACTGGTGTGAGCACTGCTGATTGCAGGACACATCTTGCACAGCGTTGGCAGGCTCTGGATCCAGGCATGCATTAACTGCCACTGAAAAACACTGTCTTTAAAAGAGAGCAAAGCCCTGAGTCTCCCAATGTGGATTTAAAAAGTTGCTTTTGTTAGTGTTTGCTAGTAGACTACATTGTCTGTTTTATTGTAACATATAGATTGTGACCTATGTTGAGCTCCCATCCCATCTTTGTTCTTGGATAAAACTTCTACAAATTAAAATATCTCTAAATTACTAGCCCAATTCTGAGTAACGGCTTTTACGGGACCATCTCTTCTTTTTTTATTCTGTTTAGTTTGCCCTCATGTTTTTGTTCTCTTGCTTTCTTAACTATGTGTATCCTCGATTAAGAGGAACACCAGTAGGACACAGACAAACTGAGAACGAAGATTTCTGCAGCTGGGGCTATTTGATCCTGAAACTTATTTATCTATGGATGTATCTTTTCATATCTGCTGCTCCTACAGTCAGGAATTTACCCTGGCAAATTGGTGCTAACAAATGCAGTTGTCCAGGGTGCCCCCTTTGCACACACATATGCATTTATCCAGATGTTTGAAACATATTTTTCTTTTAACAGCGTGTCAATGAATTATTATGTGAATTTTGACATACCAGGAGAGGCAAATTGTTTCATATGTGAAACAATTCGGAGGGGAAAAACAAACCTATTGCCTTGAGGATTTTTGCCGTCAGCCAACTACTGCTGAACTTGGGATTGTTCCACCGATTTCACAGGACTCCCTGCAGAAAGGGATTTATGCATTTGCTCTCCGTTTCTGGATATGCTGCCAGTGCAGCCCAGGTGGAGATTCAGACCCTCCTTTTCCCTAAAAGATCCTGCAAAACTTTCAACAGCAGAGCTCAGCCCACACTGCACTGAAAGGATGCTGAGTGTGTAAACACGGCAGGAAGAAGTTAGACACAAAACTGAAGCCAAACCCCAGATTATTTGGGCTTTTGTTTTCATTTGATAAGCAGAAAAAGAAATTACAAAGAACTGAGCTGCACCTGCTGTGAATGCTGACAACTGATCACACACCTGGATAACATGATGATAGGTAAATGCTGGAAAAAATAGCTACAGGAGCCTGGTTTGGAGCTGTTCCTTGCTCTGAAAATGAGAAAAGGTGTTGTGAAGGCAGGAGCTGGCTTGCAGAACGCTCCTCCTAGGGGCTGCCGGAGCTTCTGCACCGGCCACCTCCAGCACCCATCGGAGCATCATCACCTTCCCTTCTGCAGGAGCTGCTGCAGCTGCATGGAAACCCCCCCTTGGAGACTGTAAAGGTGATACTGAATACACAAGCTTCGGTTAACGCAATACACTTTTTTTCCCCTGTTCTACTCTCCCTACGGGCCTTGGCTGCAAGTGGTGTGTGGTCAGCAAGCTCAGGTTGCCAAACACTGGGTCTGTGTCTGAGCTCAGCAAAACGAAGGTGTGTAAAGGAACTTGAAGCAATTTTTAATGCTGCTTGTGCTATTCTTGGGGACTAAACTCTAATATTGTTCCCTAACAGCATTTCCCTCACCCTTTCTCCCTTGCCTCAAACTGCAGGAACTTCATGTTTGGGGAGTTTCTCACAAGACTACACTTCCAACACTTATTTTTCTCCTAATTCTCCCTTCCTCATTTGCCCTAAGTTGCAGAAATTGAGACATTAGAAAGAATGCAAAAATCTTCCTATAGGAGATACAACCATAATAAAAATGTAAGTTAAGTTGGAGTCCTACCAACCTTGATTGTGTCATTTTTAGATGCATTTTAAGTCATCTCTACAGTTTGTGTAAATTACACACACAATATGGGCGTGCTAATACATTAAACATTCTTTCATAGGTTTTCTTGTCATATCATAAAAGCAGCAATAAAATACTGAGAGTATATTATACTTATTAATGTACATTTGTAATATACAATCATTAATCACAAAGTACTAATAACAGAATTTTTTATCACGTTGAGGGAAAACTCACCGGCTTTGACTGTTATGACTGACTTTACAACTACCTGCCTGTCAGCTTTGAACACGGTGGAGGGAATATATCACGTGGAAAATGCAAGGTCCCTAAAAGATCTGGTTGTAAACCTGCAGCAGGGTCTGAAGCAATAATAAAGCTTGTGATGGATGAGTCACGTGAAGCTTCCTTCACCAAAAAGCTGTTGCATTTCAGGCTCCTTCTTCTCCAATAATAGATTTTTCAGGATGTGGACAATAGCTGGTGCTGTGCCATTATTCTTGGGTGAATGGCAACGCTGGGCAGGGCACGGCTCTGCCATGGGGCACAGGAGAAGTCCCACTTTCCCAGTCCCATGGTGTCAGAGGTGTCCTTGGCTCCATACTTAGTGCTGGGCTCAGAGCTTGGCGAGACAGACTTGTACAGGAGCAGAAAGCCCTTCTCCAGCTCCTCCCCTGCCTGCTCTTTGCATCTGCTGAAAGGTTCCCCTATTGTAAGAAGACACAGACCTGCCCTACAACTTGGTGGTTGCTGCCCAGGCAACACATTTTGCCTCTTTTTTTAATCCACAAGGACAACCACAGGGCTGGGAGGTGGATAAGGATTTTCTCTTGGGTGCCACAAAGTCCGCTCTGACCCTGGTGGGGTCAGTCCCCAGAGCTGTGGCTTTGGAATTGCCTCTGGGATGCTGTAGTTAAGCTGCTGATGGACTGTCTTATTAGCTCAGATGCCATTTCCCCCCTGGTTGGCCTTTGATTAGTAGGATTTTTATCTGTTTGAGGATCAGATTCTGTGAAAACACCTCAAGAGCCCATTTACAGCCAAGTGGAAAGTTTTCCCATAGCCATATGTTTCCTATGTAAATGTATGTGGTGACCTTGGAGCCATCTAAATCCCTGTGCACATCTCACTTGCTCACTGGCACTCTTTTTTTGGTGAATCAGAAGTAAAATCAAAAGCCTCTTTGAGGATTACTGAAAAGGAATTCCACATGTGTTAGCGTGTGCACGCACAGGCCATTTATTTTAGAGCACAATGTCACTAAAATCAAATGAGCATAATCTGAACGTGCTTTTAAAAGATTAAAACCCACAAAGATGAAACTGGAAAGCCTTTTGAGTTTTTATAGGAGACAAACAATTTATGTGGTCTATCACGTGCATTTACAGACCAGCCTCGTTAGAGCAGATTTTTCAGCATAGTAGGAGAGATATGGAATTTCATCATGGACTGTGGACCTCAAGAGGCTATTGCAGTCGAAACATCCTTTTTTAAAACCCCTGTTCTCAATGCCACCCTTCTGGAAGGGAAAACAATCTCTTCTTGCCCAAGTCATCTGTTAATTAACTTTTAACCTTTTATCCTCTTTCTGGGAAGGTGCACAGCATCCTTGAGATCCATTGCTGACTGGATACTAGAGGCTGAATTCCACCAATCTCTCCTCAAAAGAAGTGTTTTGGCCTCAAAACCCCTTAGGAAGTCCAAAAATGATCTTGTCAATACAACTTCTTCCCAGATATTCTGTACAATATTAAAGAGAGCAGCTAGAAAAATGCTTTCACTTCTTTTATTATGGAAAAAAGTGCTGCCTCTCACAATGTTCTCTGTCCTTATCTTAACAACTCCCCAGTAAATTTAGAGATTGAGGGAAGTACTTTAGTGACAGAATTAAAGACTGAATCTTCTGTCCTCAGAACAGGTACAAATCAAGGTTACGTCCTTTTTTGTGCTTTTCCAAAGGTGCTTAAAATTGTATTTTTTCTTGCTTGCTTTACATTGGATCTTCTCTAAGAAGGGATAGACTTCATTCAGCGCAGATCTGTCACCCGAGAGAATTAAATGGGACTGGCACAGAAAAATTAATATTTCACCCAAAGATAATATTAATCATTCCTCTTATGGAACATAAATTTAATTCCCAGAAATTCAGGTCCACAGTTTCAGATTATACTATGTATAATGTATATGTTATGCATCTTGCCTGTAGGACAAGAAGAACATTAACATTCTGTATCTGTCTCTCTTTTTTTGTGTATTTAGGTAAGCATAATGATTTTTACATCCCGAGATCAGTAATACGGCAGAGGAAAAGGTTGATAAAAGGTTGTGAACCATCCCACAGCAGATAGAAGCATCCAATGCATCATGAAGGCTGTAGCTATTTCTTCCTCTGTATTTATTTTCATATGCGCATGCATACCTAAATACATAGTATATATTTAACAAACCCGTTTGTGTGTGGCTGGAAGTGCTGTCATTCATGCCCATGGATTTCCCTGTGGTGATTGAGCAGACCAGGGTCTGTTCTCTGCAGAGGGACCGGCTGTGGCGGATCCAGACAGAGTCACCTGGGGTTTTTGAGGATGGCGTTAGGCCCATTTTCAGGCTCTGAACTTCTGTTTTGCAGGCTCATTAGCTTTCATGGCTTGATTTTGGTGGCGTGTCTGCATGACATTTATTTGCTTTATGAATTGAGGTTTTAATTCACTTATTTTGCTTTTAGTGAGTGAGTGGATCCATGCAGTAAAGTTTTAAGACTTGCTCTTGAAACACTGTCTTCTTGGCTAATAAACTGAGACGATGACAAGATCTGTAGTGAATATTCAAATAAATGTGATTACTTCATTTCATGTCAACAGAGGAGGTGAAAAGTGCAGCTCAACTGGCTCAGTAAGATTGGAAGGAGGGGCTGGGAAAAAGCAAGAGACAACAAAGAGATAGTATATAAGATTTAGTGGCTTTTTTCAGCAGGGGTGTTGAGAAGTCAGTGTTGCAAAGTTCAGTAGGGTCAAACAAAGTGCAGAAACTTATATTCATTGAGAAATGCTGGATGCATGCTTCCAAAATTCAAATGGTAGGAAAAATGTAGATGGACAGATGAAGTGTCACTTTTACCTAGTCTAAACAGGCTGAAGTTTGCACTGAGTAGATACTATCCTTTTTATATCAGAAAGTAGAAAGTCCACTGTCTTTAACAAACTATAAATGTGATAAGACAGTCTTTCAGGAAATCATAAGAGACCATTACACCAGTGATGGTGTTTCCTGGCTTGAAGACTGACCCAGAAAGGCGTACTTATTTAAACAAACTTATCGATCTGCACGTTTCTTAAGAATAAAATAATAATTTTCAAAGGCAAACTGGATAAAACTTGGTCAGAATTACTTGCATGCAGGCAACCAGCTGTGCAGCGGATGTGCTGAATTTGCTCTTCTGGCACAGCAAATGCAGTTGCCTCCGGGAAGGTGATGTTCCTGGGAAAGGTAGGCCAATATTTGGTTTGTCTGTAAGCGGTATACAATGTTTTCCAACTAAAATGACTATGCTGTTGATGTGGAGCAATAAGATGTTGTTTACACAGATAAAATATTTGTCTCAAGTGAAGATGACAATATGCGTCTGTTCCATTGACCTTTGCTTTGATTCCGAGGTGTCCTTGGGAGTGTCTCTAGGCTCACTTCCATGTGCTGACTCATCCTGGGCCATTATCTTGCTTCAACACTTAGAAAAGTATATTCTCTGGAAGTAACAATGATTGTGATGTTGCTATGTATATGAGACCATCCCAGCCATATGGAGTTTTCTGTGTATAATAATTTCACAGCATGTTTAGAGAGGTGGATACCCCATCTGCAGAACAACTGAGTTGTCACCACCCATATCTGCCTTTGACAATCTGGCATTGCACATGAAGGTAGAGGTGGTTAAAGTGCGTTAGATGTTTTCTACCAACAAAGATGTCTTGCTCCTGTTGCAGGCAGCAGAAATGTTCTTAATGATATCAGAAAGATGGAAAGGTATGACTAGGTAGAAAGAAGAAAAAAACATTAATTATCAAAAAAGAGCAGGATATCTATAGACAATACTGTAGCCGGTTCAATAGATCAGTACTCATAATTGATTATTGCATTTTTTACCCCCAGTAATTTTGAATGGAGAGGTGTAGCTTAATCAGGGGCACTCCTGGAGTTGTAGCACATTGTAATGCATGAAAAACCATTTCTAAATACACTCTTCCCACCCTCCTCGCCCCCCCTCCCCCTTTATTGATTCCTTGGACTGTACAGACAGCCCATCTGGATGGGTCCTTGAAAGGTCACACGTGCTGGACCTTACTCTGCAGATGTTCCAGTGGGACACTGGGTTTACATATTCCTGGCTGCATTTTCCTTCATGATTTTGAAGGATCAGGAAAGCTGAAAGAACATTGAGTGTGAGCTGATTCAAAGGACTAAGTTCCCTCCTTCCTGCAGGTTCCTTTAGTCATGGATCTTCTGTGCTTGTGTGTGCTCTAGTGTCTCCTAGTCTGAAAGAGGATCATAATTCTTACCTGTCTTACTGGATGCTTCATTGCTAAAATCGTTAGTATCTCTACAGAGTTCTGAAATTTTCATGTTCACTGTCCCACTCTTGCAAAATCTTAATTTCTCTGGACTCCCATTGTAGGAATGTACACAACCTCACCTTCCAAACCTTAAACTTAGGTCAGTTGTTCCAGACACATGATGTAAAGTGGTTTTAAAATACTTGTCCAATCTGCAAATCAGCTGATGAGATTTGTTATCAAATTTATTTGGGAAAATATTTTCAGGCTACACATGAAGGTGTTACGCTAGAGAGAGGCATTGTCAGAAAGTCAAAAGCAAGAGCATATAGAAGGCTACTGTTAAGAAAAGCTGCCATGAAATGCTGGCTATGGTGGCTGATGACCAACACAGTAAACTCCTCTTTCTCGCACAGGGAAAAGCTCATTTGTGATATCAGTGCTGCTGTGTTGTGCTGTTATTCTCCAAGGAGCCATGATGCCCTGGAGAGGGGCACCACACAGAGGTAGTTAGGCAGCGTTAAGGCATTAAAGAGAATATAGGCTGTTCTGATGGCCAGTGATAGAGGATTTACTCTTAAAAGCATTTTATACCACGGCGATTATGCTTCAGACTTGCCAGGTGGATTTAGAGATGAGGTGATATTAAGTGGATTGAGAAAAGAATGCAAGAAAACATTATAATCCAGAAATCAGATAGCTACCTCCAGCAGCAGAAAGGCTTGTAATGACAAATGAGAGCTTCACGTGGAAATAAGACTGGTGTTTGGTTTACAAAATCTTCCAAACAACACTTGAAGATTCAGGGTAACCACTTTTTGTTGTTGTTGTTGTTCCAGTCTGTTAATTCCACTTAAAGAATGAGAGGCACTGACAAGAACGCACTAAATGCCAGACAGAGGGATTTGCAGTTGCTTCATCTTTTCTTTAAGAGTAATAGTTATGTTTTCTCTTGCAAAACAAAATTTACCTCAACACATTAAGATGAGAAGCAAACATTTTATTGTTTAATATATATTTTGACTGAATACAACCGTTTTATTTTTTATTTATACTTGATAAATTTAATCTTTCATTTTTATTATTATTTTTTCCTACAAAAATAAGCTTTCCTCAAGATCCTTGTAGTTTGACTGGAGTGCATCTGTTTTCTTTGCATCCTCATTTCTGAAGACACTCATGGGACTTCTGTGACTGGGAAACTTCTCGAGGTGATGAATAAGCTTCAGCTGTTCAGTTTGAGTTCTCTTCTGGTGAACCTCTAAGAGTATGAGGGTCTACCCTTAAATAACTTGCCGAATCTGCAAAATTACATTGTGAATTGAGTCATTTAGAGGAATAATTTAATAAATTGATTTACAACTGGGTCTATTTAGAGGAATAAGAAAATTTTCCTTAGTTAAACTCCTCCCTTTGATTTTCACAATATTTCAGGGTTTTTTGGTATCTGGTAAGTCCCAGTTCAGCACTGTGATATTGAAGCATAAGATGACAAGCAACAGGCTTCCTCATGAGATTTTTGGGACTTCCTGGCCCTGTCAGGAATGCTGATACAACTTGTTTTATAGCTTTCTATCACTTTCTGTTCAAATCCAGGCTGGAGCTGGGGGTGCAAAGGCTCTTACTCCACCAGCTGGAATGACACAGGCTCCCAGATCAATGGATCAAAAAGCTGATGAAGCTTCGTGCTCATAGGAGAACATTTCTCACTTGAGACGGCTTCTTTGGGACCTGGCATGGGCTGGTCAGGATGATCTTTTTCTTTGGTAGTTTTGCAGAAAAAATATTGCTGAAGCTGGATTCTGAGTAGATGCGCTCTGGAGTGCCAAAGCATGTGTAAACAGTTTAAATTCAGAATATTGATTATTTCGCCAAAGTGTTTGTGCAAGATCTATGGACCCCAGAGCAGCTGCAGAAAAAGGCTGTGAGGAAATACTGAATAACAGAGAGGACTGGGAAGGTTTCAGCCTTTTTTGGAAGGGTTCAGAGAAGAGGTTGCAGGATGGACTCTGTCATCTGTTGGGAAGAGTTTTCTCTGCAGATTGCTCCAAAACTATTCCTAAAAAGGTTGCATGGGGGTCGTTTGTGCCCAATATAAAGTGTAGTTGAATAGTTAATACTATAGTACTGCAATACAATAGTAATAATGATACTATAATAGTAATAATAGTTGAGTGGGTCATCCCACTTCCTCTGACAGGTAACAGCTACTGTAGGACTGACTCTAAAATTGCACTTATCACTTAAAGTTACCAGTCTGACTTGGCCTTTTTTTTACAAACTCAGTGTAGTGATCGAATCGCACAGCTGCTGCTGAGTGTTTAGGCTGCTTAGTATAATCGCTTTTGCTTTTGAATTTGAAAAATTGAAAGGGAAGTTTTGAAATGCTGTGCCTTGCTCCAAGACAGCAATTCCAGGGGAATTTTTTTCTGGGTAATGTACAGGGTAAACACTTTTGAAGCATGGTCTTGTTCTTCCCATTTACAAACAAGCAAAAGGAATGATAGTCTTAACAGTATTGAGTAATTCTAAACATAAGGTGTTTATTTCTGCAGTTTATTTTTTCATTACATGGATGTTAAGGGTTAACAGTTCCCCAGCATATAACTGACAGCGGTAATATTCTCTTTAGTCCAAAGCGGAAGAAGAGGGGAGTTGCTTGTTGTTATAAAAGCAGGGAATTTCTGGATCTTAGTAAAATAAACCAGAACTTTGTTTCTTGAAGTAATTATTCTCTGGAGAGAGAATAGGAAAGATGGAGGCAATTAGGAGTGACCTTGCATCACTGAATTGTTGAGAACTTCTGGATCAGTGGCTGGTATTTTCATAACTACATTTAAGCAAAGCTTTGTTTAAGCTGTTCTTGCCACCACTAGAGAAAACAGCATTTAATGGCTGGTTCAAAGCCCATTGATGTTAAGGATTTCATCATGAACTTGTGCTCGTGTGGACTGAAGTGGGGAGCCGGGAGGAGCATGGGGGAGTTGGTATGAGCCAAGGAACAGCTCGTAGGGCACGGGGGACACAGTCACCCCACAAGGATGGAGAGATCAAGCTCTTGCATGGCCCTATACCACATGGGACATGTACTTTTAGATGCTTATACCCCCCAGGGTCTGTGAAGGCAAAGCTGTGCAGGTCGCTGTGTCCCTCCGATGGCCAGGGTCACCACATTTACTGGAACAATGAGGAGAAACAAACCTGGGAACGTTTTTCTGTAACCTCCACCTAACCCCTTTTAAGTAGAGTTTCGCATTCTGGTGGGTTTTTTTTCTTCTGAAAACTGTCTTTTGAGTGTTATCATTTAAAAAGCGTGTTTAACTTTTACGTGTGAAGTTGGCAATGAATTACTATAAAGCAAATAAAACCGTCCTAGCAGTCTGAAAGTGGTGATATAGCAGATAGCATTCACACCCTCATCTTTGTATTCCTTTCCTTCAAGGATATCAGTAGGCAAACAAGGCTGAGTCTCTAATATGTTTAATAAAGGAGCAATTTCTTAAGTTTCCTGACCCAGCTGTGGGAAAGGTAACACGCTTGTCCCATTGCTTTGTTCCAGAGGGACAGTGTCCCCTGGGTGCGGGGGGATGTAGCCGCTGGGTTTTGGCTCAGATCTTCTCCCTGCACCACTAATTTGGGAGCACTTTCTCTGGGAACTGATGAATAAAGGGTCTCCAAAATAATTAGCAAGCTGTAGCCCAGTAGTTAGCACAAGTAGCTTCAGCAATGCAAACACACTTTTCTCCAACATGTTTCTCAACTACTGTCACTTTTGCAATCTGATATTATTAGAGCCGAAAGAGTCACATGAAAATTGTTTCCCTGGATGGCAGTTGCATGTAAGGACCTATGTCTGTATCCCATGCTGCTGCAGAAGAGGTTACTGTGAAAAAAACCCGTGCTTTTTTTTCTATATACTTTATGTTGTTTGGTTTGTTTGATGTTCTTGCAGCTCTGGCAAACTGCCGAAAATTGTTTTCTCTCATAGAAGACATCCCCTTTTGAAATGGTATAAAGGAACTGATCTGTTCCTCTTAGTTGTTTTTCTGCAATGTATTTACTTAACAATTTCATTTTCTGAGTAGTTGTTGAAAGAACAGGAGTTTGTAAATTATACAAGACTAAGCAGTGAATACTGTCCATGGCTTTAAGCCCAGACACTGTCAAATGCTTCTCCAGATTCTGGCTGGTTTGAGAAAATCATTGTGAATTACAAAAATATCAACATTTTTTTTAATTTAAATATTCTGTTTCTTTGTTTTTGCTTGGTATATTCTTTCTTGCCTCCGTAGCTGGCAACCAGTTTTCAGAAAGAGTTGGAACTGGGTTGTTGCACATATGGAATTGAACATCTGTGGTCTCAATTATTGAAAATTAGAAAGTTCAAAAATAAAAATAAAATGAATGTTAGATCTTCAAACTTTACCTTCTTGCTATTTGTTTACTTTGTGCATTAGAAGTAAAAATATCTTCTGTCATAATGATAATTCTTTGCGCCATTATCTCGGGATCTCAAATTACTGGATACGCATTAAAGTGTTGTGTTTTCTAACATGCTTGTGAAGTTAAATCTTATCCCCCCTTCCCATTTTCCAGATGGGAAAACTACGCTATAGATATGAACTTAATGCCATGCAGACACTTCCAGAGCAAACGGAAAGAAAACCATCACCCTCCACTCCTCCCAGTTAACCACAGGACTTGGTTTCTTCCCCCCAGCCCCTGGTGTGAGCAGAATCACACGTTTGGACTGGGCTGCAGTGTTGTGGGGAGCAGTGGGTCACGGCCGTGTGGCTCTAACGTCGAGCTGGGTGACAGGATCCGGCCCCGCCGGGGGCTGAGCTGGCACGGGGACACGTCTGGGGTTGTGTGTGTCATGTTTCCCTCCTGCGGTTCTTCTCCCTTGGGCAGCCCTGCGGTCTCGGCCCCAGTGTGTGCCATCTGAAGCATCTTCTAAAATCGCTTTGGACATCTTGTTATGAATCATACCTATATCCTATTACTGCGAACGGAAATCACAAACACAGGAATTAGCCTGTGTCTTAGTTGTTGTAACTGGGAAAGAGCAGGAGCCGGTCTGAGCTATGTGCTCGGGGCTGCCCAAACCATGTCTAAGGCATAAGGGCTGCACAAACATGTGCTTTTGTTCTCGTCCAACAGATCCAACCTGAATTATCAGTCTGTGCATCTTTTCACTGTCATTTATGAGAATTAATGGTGTTTCTTTCTGTTTAGGTAAACAGTTTATCCATCTAAGACGGAAGGTTTCTCAGCTTTCCATTTGGTTTACGTATATATAACTTAAAAGTTCCATTATTGAGCTTGTTGCTGCAGACTCTTTTGAACTGAAGCCATTGTATACATATCCCGAGCTCTTCTTTCATTGTATAACATTATAACCATCCATCATTTGCCTGACAAAGAGTGTGTTGGCTTCTTTTTTTTTCTTGCTTTCCTGGGGCAAAGCTGGGACATTTGCTTGCACTAACCACCATAACTGAATGTAATGTCCTTCTGCTGAAGCTTGCTGATGCACTGGGCACACATCTCTGTCTATAGCCATTTAATTATGCAGTCGTCTTTACAACCAAATCACTCCAAGTGAAGAGCAGTAGTAACACATACAGCAGTGGCAATGACTGTCATCATTGATAAAGAGATTTTTTTTTTTTAAGGATAAATTATTCGTGTTTGTAGTTGTTACTTTTATAGGTCATAAATTAATTCACGTGTTGGCAGAAAAAAAAAAATCCTTACCAGTCAGATGCTTATAAATACGCTTCACTCAAACAGGGTATATTTAGCCTTATTCCAGTAAAATGTTTAAGCACGTGCCTTAACAACCTGCTCCAGTCACTGAATTCAGTGCTGAGCCCAGGCTCACCCTTGCTATTCCTATTGACTTGAACTGCCACAGGCACAATTTCCCTCCAGACTACTGTGTTTCCCTCTAGAAAAGTATTAATAAAATCCCTTCCTTTAGGATTATGCTGGGTGCTGGACCAACCTGATGGTGCGAGCTCCTGGTGATGCTGGTCTCGATTCCCTCCTCCATAGCAATGCTGTCCACTCGCTTGCAAACTGTCATTCATGAAAAAACCTGCATTTTTTTCATGGAAACTGCCCACCAACAGACACGGCTCCACTTGACACGTGATGGGGACTTAGTCCCAGTTAATGTATCTGGGTGTGACAATGAGGAGGGGTCCCTGGTTCAGGGCTGGGGAGAAACAGGGGCGAGTGCAGAGCTCTGATTAACACTCAAGGTTGGGACCTGATTAATCTGTCCCTGATTAATGACATCCTGTGTGTGCCTGAGTCACGCAGCTCTGCTGTGGCTGGGCTCCTCGCTCGTGGCACTGAGGATAAACACCTGCCCCGTTGAGCAACCCTGTAATCTCAGAGAAATAGCTCAGAGACACTCAGGAGGAAATAATCTCACAGACCTGAAGTGTCTTTACTGGTAGCAATAAAACCATTTTATCATTTCCTCTTGCCGAGTTTGAAGCAGATGGTGCTCAAAGTCACACTGGTATTTTTCTAATGACTACATGGTGCAATTTATAATAAACTCATGAAGATATTCTTCCTCATCCACATTAAAGTATTTGTAGAGTAATCATAAAGATACTTGTAGCCGATCCCACTTCACTATCGGGTGGTGCTGTAGTAACCTTCTATCTCACTTTCTGTGTTTTAATGTGATTACAGGTAACAACGCAGAAGTTAAGCTCAGGTTTCACTGCATTTTCCAGCTCACACCTAAAGCTCTGTAGCTCTAGTACCCTCCCTACTTCATTTAAAACATCCTTGGTCTTGTATTTGGTGTGCAGTGCAGATAGTATAAGTTGGTTTAAACAATATTTAGTATTTTGTTTAGTTAATCAAATTTTGTCTCTAATGCTTGCAGACCAGTGTTTCAAGTGGATTGCTTTTGTACCTGCTGTTATGAAAGTCAGCAGAAAAATATTGTTCTTGGCTACTATCCTGATTAACCTAGACATTTTAATGTGTGTTATGATAGGTCATTTGATGGATAGTCACCTGTACCCTGTGATCAACTCTGACTTGGCCACCGAGGCTGAACTTTAGCAGCTAGGTCTCATAATTTCCTATATTTTGCTTGATTAATGTTTCCTTTTGTGATCTGAAGGGAAAGTCTCTGGAGTGATCCTTCTCCATATTCCAGCCAGCCCAGATTAGTGGGAAGGGTCTGCAGGGGCTTTTCAGCAAAGAGATCCTGTGAAAAATATAATGTGGAAATTCTCTCCGTGTTGGTACCTTTCCTCCTGGTTTGTAGAAATTAAGCTTTTCATAGTTTGTGTGCACATAATAGCTCCAGCGTGTACCTTGACTTTCTTTGTACATTCAGATAAAAGCCCCATTAATATCTACATGAGAGTTTCAAAATTCATAGAAAGGATATTTGTTGTCTTCTACATTCCCCTATATTATTTTCTGTTAATATAGAGGTTCCAGACATTTTTCATGGACCTTTGCTAAGTAACTCCTTCTTCCTGGCTTCATTACTGTTGAATTGTGGAGAACTTCTCTGTTCATTTAACTCATCCCCTGGGGAAGGAATACAACATCTTTGGGGCACTTTGGCTTAGACCAGTGGACACTGATGCCACCGTCTTCAGCAGTGCATTCGGACACATCTCTGTTCCTCACTACATCTTACCTTTAATATTTTCTTAATTTGCACGTGATAATAAAAACTTTTCATAGTTACGAACTCTCACTGATCACCACTTGATAGCATAGTACAGAACATCTCCACAAATAGAGTTACTGCTCAGTTACACACAGAGGTCAGAGCCTTTTGGAATTGCTCCTGCTGATAACAGCAGGTGTTTGAGCATCCATATAAAACCCAAACATTCAAACACAGATCTTTGCAGATCTCAGCTTAGTTGTTGAGATTTTCATCCATTTTCACCAATGATGAAACAAGTGAGATAACATAGACAGGGAACATCAAGGGCATGAAAAACTGCTAATTCTAACTTACAATATGTATATGAACCCATTGAGCTTTAAACAATTTGCCTGGAGGGTTTAATTTTAGATGTTTAAGACAGAGTTAAAATCCGGAGTCTTAAGCATTGGGTCATTAAAATGGGGGAAAAAAAAGCCCTCTTGTAACAGGTGAGTTGAAACAAGAACAAAGGGTCCATAAAAAGAGCCAGGTGAAGCACTGCAGAGATAAGGAATGATCTTCCTGTGCACTTACTGCCATAACTGAAAGGATACCTTTTTTTTTTTGGTAGGTAGGGCAAGAAATGATACTAAAACCTCTTCCACAAGTACAGTGCTAATTATTTCTTCCTGACCCTGGGAGAATCATCTCCTGTGTTCAGTAGGTTTGACTTGAGGCTTGAATTACTCTTGTAAATCCTTTTAATTTGTTCATGAGTTTATAGCTCTGCCATAAACATTGCTCCCAAGCTGCTGTTGACCCAGCAAGATCCTTTACAATATTCCTTAGAAAAGCTGCTGGCATCTTCTTTTGTGAGGATTGGAGGTTTTTCATGTGTTTGCATGGTGGAACTGATGCATGGAGCTGGAACCTGTCCCGCTCTCTGATTGCACAGTGGCAAGTTGAGATTCCAGATCTGAGGTGTTCAGTGCTGCAGGTAAGAAAATACCTGGTTTTAATTAAAAATTACACCCTTTTGGGTAGAAATACTTGGAAGTGTGTGGAAAAAGGCCCTTCCAAAGGTCGTTTTCATAGATTGCATAGAAACTGTCTTTCAGTGGTTTGATCTCTAGGGGAGTTTTTATCTCCCATTTATTCCAACCTTGGACAATTGGGTCCCACCAGTGGTGTGTGGCTGATGGTGGAGGGTCTTGCTGGGCACATGGCAGTGCCGGCTCTCTCCGCAGCAACCAGAAGGAAGCAGGGAAGAAATTCAGGGAGGCAGTTGCTAGAAGGAGAGGCAGGACTGAAAAACAGTCAAAACTTTATTGGTAACAAAACAGGGTTGTTTGGGAAGGGGGTTGAAATGATTCCTGTGATTCATAGGACTTAAATGCAGTTGTCTGTTTATCTGGTTGTATTATCTGTGCCTTCATCTGGCCGTGGGAAGAGGTGTGCTGCAGAATGCAGGGCAGGCTGTGTGCCACCATCTCTGAGCTATTTCATATCCTTTTCTGCAAGATCTTGTGACAGTTCATATTACCGTGAGTCATTGTTTCTTTAAAGCTCATTACTGGCAAGGGCTTGTAGCGAGACACCAAAGAGGCATTGTGTTATCTATGCTTAACGGGGCTATTAAAGTGTGTCGCCACTGAAGTGTCATCCAGCAGAAATGTAATTCTGGATTTTGCAGAGGTATGTTCATCCTTTGTGTCCAGCCAGGTTGAAACTCAACACTGTCAAGTGGTGTCTCAGTTTACCACATTGGTATTGAAAGGTTTTGGTTTCACTCTAACTTATGCGTATAATTGTGTCAAGGGGGAGGGCCAGGAAGAGGAGGGGAAGAAAGGATAGAGGAATGTTCCTCAGAAATCAGTTCTCAGGTCACGTGAACACCATATATTTTCTTTTCTTGCATAGATTCACCACATTCATCTCTGTTCTCACCTTCTTTGTTTGAAGTTTTATGTCAAAGTTCTGGATTACTGAAAAAATATGAATGTCATAAAGCCTGGGACTTCACAGACTTCTTTCGTGGGTACAGTGGGAGAAGAGGTCTGTCAACATGGCATTGTCAAGTGGATGCCATCAAAACTGCTTCTCAGCCCTTGCAGGAACAAGGTCCATCTTCTTTAGTCCATTGCTAACTTTTGTCTCATACTCTCCTCCCAACACTTTCTGACACCAAGTCACTGTATAACAAATTACTCCTGGGTTATTGTGTTACAATTCTCTGCCTGAATTGGGATTTTTGTAGGCTCCATCCATCAAGCATTTGATTCCTTTAGAGTATAGACAGAATAAAATTAGCCTGCCATTGCAGAAGAAGGAGTGACTTGCACGGTAGTTTTAATAGACCCACATAGCTCCATCCCTCCTGCTGGAGAGCCCCATGAAAGGAGAATGTGGCGCTTGAGGAGCTTTAGCTTCCCAGAACGACCTCGGCAGAAGTTCTTGCACAAAGCAATTGCAGAGTTGGGCAGCTGCAGCTTGGGGAAGTTTCTGCATTTTTGCCTCTTTTTAATGAACTATAAACTATGTTCACACCTCTGCCTAGACTTCTTTCACACTTCTACCTACATATTTCTCTGCCTTTTACTATCGTTTTTGACACACACCTCTGGAAACCTCTTGGACTTGTCATAATTCTAGAACACGATCCTAATCACCATAATATTTATTTTTTGCAATCTTGTTTGAAATCAGGGTCAACTTCCTTTTCTTTTTTCTTCTTTTTTTTTTTTTTTAAAAAAATGTCTGGTGTATGGCTGGAGACAATAAACTTCTCTGAATATTTGCTGTCAGAAATGATACTTCTGGCATGGACTGCCACTTTTCATGTTCTCAAAACAAAGTTAAAGAAGTTAGAGAGTAGATAACAAACATTAATACAGCAGTGACCTTTGTATTTACCCTCAACGCTTTTTTTTTTTTTTTTAATGTATAGGTATTCTACCTTCTAAAGGAATTAAAAGCAAGAAAACATGATAAGGTTTTTTTTTTTGTCACCAGTAATGTGATATTTTTCTAGCAGAAACTTGGGACCTTTTGCTAAATCCTTTAGACAATTGTTCTGGTGGATTTAGAGGTTTTCTTGGTTTCATATGTGGTTAGGATATCGAAGTCCTGTCTACAATAACTTCCTTGTTCTTCTGTAATTTTCCTTTGGCGTGTGTATGACACCAACAGGCTTGTCCATTCCCGCCTGCTCTGTATTTGTTTTATGCAAATTCTCTCTCATCCTTCTACAAGTTCTTTCAAGTTAAAATATTGCTTCCTCATGCCCGTTTATATTGCTTGTAATTCCTGCACAGTGACCTGCTAGCCACCCATATACTGGGCACAAAAGACATAATCTTCATGAATCAGATATCTCTTATCTCATCCCTGTTTGCGTTATATGTTCCCTTCACAATACACTTTTCCACAATACTCATCCATTTAATGCCCAAATACTTGAGGTCTCTTACCTTTGTCCAACATGCTCATCACATTACTCATGGCGAGCTGATGAGCAGGGAGATAACAAGACTTGCTGTAGGTGGGTGCAAGGATCTACCGTGTAGCCAGAAGTAAACGCAGGCTGTTTGAGCCCCATCTCTGTGGTTTAACTGGGGTTTAACAGTCAAACTCTCCCTCTCAATGAAATTACGCAAAGGCAATGGCTTGTTTCATGTTCTGATTTTACTGTGTCCATAAATTTGCAATGGTTTAAGGTGAAACAACTTTTATCATGTGTGAGACTGTCCCACCAGGCACGATCACAGGGTGGTTTCATACTGAGGCTACACTTGTACACGAGTACAAAACCAAGGTCAAGAAAGCTGTACAAAACTAGTATAAGTAAAGCTGTACACTGGGGAGGATGAAAGGAGGTAGAAACAATAGCTCTATACCTGTGCAACTGAAAGTGTCGCTTAAGACTTTAAATGTTGATGTCTCTTGAACTGGTGGAGAAGACTTATTCCTCAGAAGATGCACCAGCACCTTCGTGCAGCAGCTGTTTTGAATCTAAACCCAGCCTTTCATTGGCAGTGGGAGCAGGTGAACATCTTTCTCTATGAAGTTCTACTTTTTATCTCATATAGGATTCTTAAAGTACTTTTTTTTTTTTTTTTGGTGGAAAGAATATCTCCTGAGAGTCATTTCAGACTTCAATAGCATAATGCTCTTTTACCTTGAAAAAGTTTAGATGGCCTTGAAAGATTTATATTAAGAATGGTGGTATTCTGGTCTGCACAGCAGTCTAACAAACAGCAGAGGCACCAAGGGGAGCAGTCTTTGCTGTCCAACTAATTTACCGAATGTTGATGGTGTTCTCCGTTCTGCAAAATCTATTCTCTTCCTAGGCTTGGTGTGGGAAAGAATTTCATCAGTGCCATAAAATATTAATAATGTGAATACCTGTAACATATTAAATCAATATTTTTTCTACTTACATTTCAGAGAAATATACTTGTCAGGTTTTGTTACGTTCTTTTTTTGTTGGGTGGTTTTATAAATGTGATTCCTTCTAAGATCATTACTGTTGATGTCAAAAGAAAAGCCATAGGCAGTCCAGACTTGACATCAACACTACTAATGCTGAAATTACCAGAAAGAGAGATATGAATGTATATAACTACTGTGGTGCACAGTGCAGGCAGTCTGCTGCTATGTCGAACACGCTGTGTACTCTTCAGAGCTCTGGATGTTCATAAATGAATTTGATTAGGCCTCCAAGAGAGGCCTTCGTACCTGGGAAGTGAAAATGCACAATTTGTTTTTTTGGTCACTTTCAGAGTTTCACTTCCGCATTTGTTAATTATCAAGGGATATGGATGTACGCAAGAGCTTATTCAAACCCTCCTTCATACGCATAATGGTTCTGAAGTGAATGGCTTTGATTCTTTTTCTTGTGATGATGTAAATTTGAAGTGTTTTCACTGAGCAGAAAAGCAAAAATCACAAAAACTATATGACACTAAACAGAATATCAGGTGAAATTATTATAATGGTCCCTTCTGGCCTTGACCTGTCTGCATCTAAGAGTTCCAGCACTGTAATACAAGAGTAAGTAAGGCATGGACGAGTCTGATTTAAGGTGTGGTGTTCTTGTTTAGGTTTGGTTTTTTGTGTCCCAGTTCTGTAGCAAGGTTGTAGTGTTGCACTTCTCTGCTATCTCCAGATACATGGAGCATTCAGTAAATATGTTCAAGATATATGGACTGCAATTGAAACAGCCTGTAAGACTGTAAGAGCCTAATGGCCTAATTTTTCAATTATGTCAGTGTCTGTGGGAATGGAAGTTGTGCTTATTGTCTTCCAGAAGGCACCTTTCAGACAGCATGGCCTGAGTCCGACAGGAGTCTGTGATTGTGAGAAACATAGGCTCAATTCTAGAGCCACATTGAGACCAACACTTTAACTGAACGTTTTAGCGGTGATGTGCTGTGTCCCACAGTGAAGGGTGGCATGGATCATGCTTCACAGCACACGCAAAACTCAACTTCTTCTGCAATAACGAAGAACACACTGATGCACCTCAGTAGTCAGCCCTTAGGTTAGAAGCTTTTTTCCAACAGAAGGTAGAATACATATTAACCTGCTTAAATTTGTGAGGCTCCATGTAACTGTAAAAAGAGAGGGTGATATCTGGCCACAGCATAAGGCATGAGTACACCGACCATGCTCAAAGGGTCCCCCACTGCTTTGCTTCCCACCAGACCCAAGTTCTGCACAGCTGCAGGTTCCCCTCCATCCCAGCTCCACATGTCTCCTCCTTCCCTGCAAACCTCCCTCTACGTCCCATGGGGCGTCAGCCCCGGGGCAGCACCAACCACGTGGAAAACAGTTCAACGCATGTTTTGGACCGTGGACAAAGCACAGCATTCTTGTGTCACTGGTTTGCACGCATGGTTGTTGTACATCTCCAAGGGGCAGGGCAGTATTGAGAGAGAAACATTTCTCTTGTCCTCATATAGCCTGACTTTTCCAAGACTGTTTCCACTAAAGCTGGTCATACAGGATAAATGTCAAGGGAGTGTTCAGATGTTCAGGGCTGATAAAAAGTGGTTTTCCAGCATTTGGAGCCCTCAAATCCATGTTAGAATTAAAAAAAAATAGAGATCAGCAACATTAAAATAGTTGAGGTACAAAAAAGAAAAAGGAAAAACCTCCTCAGTTATCTATGATAACACTATTGTTTTCATTTTTTATTATCTTGCTTGTTACACGCCAATGAAAAACAACCACAGATCGTCAATAAGGTTTTTAATTGCAAAGATTTCCTGTGACGTGAGTGTTAATGAATGTCAAGGCAATAACACAAAAGACATTACTTGTTTAATGATTGATAGAACAAGAAAAGCACGAGGTCTTTTGCAGGATAAATGACTACTGTTCTGTGTTCCTTTACATTAGCAGTATCAACACTTAGATCACATGGCAGGAGATAATGGTCTGGGAGATAAAGTACAGAATCAGTCTGTTATACAATAACAGACATAGTAATGATAATTAATGTGCATTTCGTTGGCCATTCTCATACTTGTCAGCGCTGAGCCATGGGGACCGGTGCTTTGCTGTTGACTTAAATGGGGGCAGGATGAGGCACTTGGTTGGTCTTAGACTTTTTGACTTTTGCTCTGCTGCAAAGATATCGGACCCTGAAAGCTTTCCTTGTCAAGTGGTTTAGGTGGATGTTCATGTATGTAGATTTCATGTGTTGTAATAGCAATATACCTCTGTTGCTCAGAGAAGTTTGACCAGAAAAAAGGACACGTAAATACATAGTGTGGTGGCGCACTTCAAACCCTTGGGCTTTGGCCAGGAAGGTTCAACATCATGACACCTACTAAGGGCTCATGACTTTTCCTTAATATACATGTAATAGCTGGGGGCTTTCCCAAACAAACAACAAACAACAAACAAACAAACAAAAAATCAAATAAAAAAAAAAAGAAAGAGAAATACCCTGGGCAAGCCACCCATTCATACAGAAGAGGCAACTCAAGACTGATAAAAATCTACAGTCTGCAACTACCCCCTGTAGCTGCAAACTGGAGAACTCTTCACAGCCTGGGCAACTGGCCCAAACCACACCCTCACATGGCTTTGGGTATGAAGTCCATGGAAAAGTTGTACAACTTTGGTTTGGTTTATATGGTTTCTGACACACCAGATTTCATTGGACAATATGCACTTGGCAACTTTTGACCAGTTTGCACTGCGAGGTTTCAAGTGCCCCTGGAGCTCTGCCGAGTGAGCAACTGTCTCCAAAAATGTGATAACTATGAGAAAGCCTTCGTGGTGAAAATTAGTTCACGGTTTGGCAAAATGTTCGGGGAGTCAGAAAAATGTTTGGATGGAACCTAGATGGTTTAATTATTGGCCTTGAACCACAAATTAATGGAGCTCCACATGGCCTTTGGTTTCAATGTGTAGCACTGGATAATGTTTCCTCTCTTTTGGAAATCAAATCGGTCTGCAGGTATCTTCATTGGCATGGATGTTGCTGCCAGAAAGCTGTACTGGTAAAATTGTACATGTTTCCTCTAAAATAAGAATCTTATACATATTAATAACATAGTTTAAAATCTTCCAAAATATTTTCTTGAACTAGAGCATCTCAGCTTACTGCAGGTTAAAAATTCCAGTAGTTTTAAAAATCCCTTTGTAGATATTGCAAGTTGCCTGATAGGATCATGTTTGTCAACATTGAATTAAATTGTGGGGTTTTGTCCTCTGAAAGCTTGCCAAAGTTGTGTTTGAGCTTTACACAAGTAAAGTATGTGCAGCCTTGTGCCATTTGTCTTCCTTTAGAAACAGCAGCTTCCAAAGAGTTTGTCAATAACCACTTTGACCCAAGGGTGTGCATTTCCAGCTGTACATGCCCTGGGTAGTGTGGCATGGACATAGAGAGGGGTCAGAGGCTCTTGGACAGTCTGAAGGGGACATGGGGTGTCCTCAATGGGCTGATTTCAGATTTTGGTCCTGTGGAATGGTCATGCAAGACCTGTTGTGCCTTCCCCATCCTCCTGCTGAGCTGGTTTTGAACAATGCAGGTGGGCTCCTGTCTTACACCAAAGCTTTCCCAGTCCTGGATGTGCATTTTCCTCCCCATCCCCTGTGAGTTTTGAATTTTCAGAGTTCAACCCCACTTTGCAGCTGATTGAACCATGGCAGGAGCTGCCTGTGTTGAAGGCAGGCCACAGAATAACAACTAAAAGAGGTTTGGGGTGTTTTTTTAACGTTAAACTTCTTTGGCTGTGATGCCAGGGAGGGCAGGGCAGCATGGGGACTGTGAGAGGGTGTCTGATGGTGACCCAGGCTGGACTGTGCCCTTCTGCCACCCTGCTTAGCCCAGCATCCCTGTCCCCGTGCTGACCCTCCAGGAGAACAAGAGAGGCTTCTTGCATCAAAAGAGAGTCGTTAATGTGCACTCTTCTGTGTACTTTGTTTCAACAAGTTAGTGGTCACTGAAAAAATTCTGCTAGCCTCTTTGGTCTGCTCTACAGAGTCTACATGTGTACAACAGCAAATGCTTGCCTGGGATATGTGCATCCAGCAAAAAAATTGGAAGAAAGGGAGTGTGAAAGGACTGAAATAAAAAGCTGGTTTTAAAATAATCTATCAAGAATACTTTGGTTTAGACTTTGTTTTGGCTGTTCCATTACGAATTACTGCAGAGGCAACCCCTTCAAAACAAGGGGGTAAATAAAAATACTTCAGCTGAACTATAAGAGTGTATACCCCAACACATAGCCCTGCACAAGATATTCGGAATGTCAGTTTTCCAAATTGCCTCATATTCAGTTTAAACCCACCACACTTTGATCTCCATTCTGCAGACCAAGTAGCTTTGCATCTATGTTTCATTTGCAATTTCAGGGCGGGCTATCAGGGGATAAGGGAACTTTTACCTGTCACTTCCAATTTTAGCATCAGGACCCAAATTTGGGAAATCACTTAAGCATGTGCCTGAGTTGAAGCAAAGGTTTCCTTGTGTGGTGGTATCTTCCCCCAAAGAGATGTCCTACTCAGTCTCCTCAAGTACCTAATGCTTGAAATTGGACCAACTCAGGATATTTGCTTCTTCCTCAGCACCATGGAGGACCAAACCCCTGAGAGCCCAAAGACTTGATCCCCTTGACCTCCCTGCTGTCAAGGAAAAAGGTTGGGGGAGCAGGAGGAGCCTCCTGGCATTTGTTACCCCCTCGCTGGATCAGCGCCTGCCGCTCTCCTCGGGGGAGCATGTTAAGGCATTAATGAAATGCACAAAGCAAAGAGGCTCATCCATATAAATGGGTGATTTAAATAATGAGGAAGGAGGAAGGATGTGGTTCAGTGTCAGTACTGATTAATTAGGGCATAAAATAAATAACCCTTCTAACAACATTGGCTGCTTCCACTATAACTTACTCTATTAGCAGGTGATGGAGTTAATACAAATGACAGTGTAATTACAGGTTAGTTAAGTGGCCCGTTATGACGTTTGCTTAATTTCAGGGGATGGACCTATTTACACATTTTCCTATTGTAAAGAAACCAGCAAACTGATAAAAGTGGGTTGTTAATCCTGCAATTTCACCATTCATCAGGCACAGTTTTTCTGCTCCCCTGCTTTGTGAAAGTCAACCACACCAACGCCAAAACCATGGAATAATTCCCCCGTGTGCTTGTTTGATGTCATGGCTGAGGTCACAGTTAGGTATTGTGCTCTTATGAGTAAGCACGTTTGTCTCATGTGTGGCCGCACAATGAAATGATGAACAGATGTTAAAAGTGAGTTTTTAACATCTCAGCTCTTTCGTATGGAAGTTTTATTGAAGTGATTTGCCTGTTAACTCTGAGTGTCAGGCAAAAGCAAGAAAATACATATATATCAGGATTTATAGGGGGTTTTGATTGGATTTTTTTAAAAGTGTTGCTGCACAGCAAATAACTGCCCATGTAACAAGCCATTTACATTTAATGCTTTTATGGCTGCTGGCCAATAGCTTCTGCAGCTTGTGATAGGGATCACAAATTTCTTAATAGAAAGAGAACAAATGCAAAATTAAATCTCCTAAATTATAATCCATTGCAACCCAAACTTCACATTAATATAGACCTTCAAACATAACATCAAATAATTCATTTGTTTAATGGCTCTGTGGAAGTCCTGAAGCTATTCTGAGGTCTTTTGAGTGGTTGGTCACTGCTTTCTCATAATTTTTTTCCTGTTTTATTTATTCCTATTTATTTTTTATTTGGGAGGAAAGGGGGAGGAGGAAATTGGACAATTTTCCTATGTTGTGACTATGTGACGGTGGCATTGATATGATATTCTTAAGGGCTCTTTAGGTCAACACAGCTGAAAACAGGATCTGTAAATAGGAATTTGTACAAGCTTTACTACAGGTGGTGCTGCCAAAACCATATACAATATATTATTGTACAGGACTTCTGTAAGGTCTGGTACTTAAACAACTAGTCTCCTTTCCCAAGGTTATTGTGATTTTTGTTTTGTTTTGATTTTCCTAGATCATCTGAAATACATTGCAACCTTAGAGCGCCTCAGTGTCTCTAATTCCTATGTACACGCGATGACTTTGAGTTTGAATTATTTAGTGTCTCCAAAATATTTTAGGATTTTTCATAAAACATCCAAACGCTCTAAATTGTCATTGAAAGCACAAGAAAGCTTGATTCTTCGGAATTCAAGGCAAATATCCATCTTTCTATTTCAGTGCAAGTTATAGCATTATGCTTTTTTTTTTTAGTAAGTCACTTTTTTACATGCTATAGTCACTTTGAATTCAAATATAAAATAAGGCCATCCATCATGTTAGCAATTTAATTACCTCGGTATATATTTTTGCAGCAAAAAAACCCTCAAACACAACAAACCACCTCTATTATTTGTTGTGTGTATATATCTTATTACAGATTCATTGCCCGAGGACAGGCAGGGCTGTCAGCAGGGCAGTTCTTGTGGTTAGAAATGCCGAGATGGGGAGCAGATAAGACATGAAGTCCTCGTGCCTCCTGTTTGGGTCCACTCCGCTCCGTGTTTGCTCGGGGCCTTACCTGTTAGATTCCCTGTAATCTTTGTTGCAACAGTGAAATGGTGCCTTGTAAAGCAATGAAGCGTGACAGGGATATTGAAAGGGTCGAATGAGGTAGAAATGTGATATTTTCTATCTTCTGTGGGCCCAGGAAACAGGAGTCCAGCTACTGAACTGGGATTTGGTGTTCACCGTTGCATTCGCGGCGAGAAAGTTCTGAGATTTATTGTTCAGCGCTTACAGAAGAGACAAAGTAAGCAATGCCTGCGATTTATCTAATTGTTTAACCATCTGGTTTCGCAACGACTGAAGATTAAGTGTTGAGGAAACTGGGAAACTACAAATGGCAAGGCAGGAGAGGGAAAAGGGCTTTTATTTATTGAAGTTTTGCTAATAATATTCACAAAATACCTAGGTGTCTTTCAGAGATTGTGACAAACTTCATGATTTGCATTTTTCACTTAAGGGCTGGATAATTTCATGGCCAATAAAATGTGTAGTAATAAAAGCTGAGATAATATAAATAAAAGCTGATATAATGAGAAGTGTAACAAAGTGACTTGTTTTACAGCATGAGTGGATTCAATAGTTGATGTGGAAAAGGAAATCTCACTGCCATGCCCACATCTCATGGCACACAAGCTTTTTCTACATCCTTAGGTATTAGCCAGGGTAGATATGGGATACCGGGTTTAATTATACATGTGATATTCAGAAGGACTCTGGTCCCATGATGTGCTGTTTTAAGCACTCAGTTGGTTTTCTCATTTTTAACACACTCTTCACAACCAAAACCAGTGGGTATTTGTCATTGCAGAGGAATGATGCTTTTCCTTTGAGAGTTTGAGTGAGAGCTGAACTTGTCTATGCAGACGTGTAGATGGGTGTATAGGTGAGACTTGGCTGGGTTTGCCAGGTCATCAAAGGTAGACCTTGAAAGCTAGCTAGCAATAAACAACTGGTTTTGAGCCAGAACAGAGACTAATTCCCTAATTTTCCAGTATAGTTCATGAAGCAAACAAGCAAAGGCATCTTTTGTAGGGCTTGAAAGAAGCAGCAGAAAGAACATGGGTGAGATGACTTAAGCGGAAGAGATAAGACAATATTTAAAAAGGACACATCTCAATCCTTCTTATTCTCTTGGGTAAAAATCTACCCAGTGGAGCAGACAAGACCAGATACTGTTTCATTTCCTCTGTTGTCTTGCATCCATCTTCATTAGGAGTTTTGCCCTACCAGTGTCCAAAGGTCTCAGACTTTTCATTAGTTTCAGCTGGACTTCAGTATCAAACCTGAAAAACAGTTATTTTGTCTGCACATGTTACTTTTCCACAAGAAAAGGCACATCCTACAAATAAAGTCTTCAGGGAGGTTTAAAATTGGCCTGCAACAGCAAGAAGAGAGAAACAAGCTGGCTTGCTTTATATAAAAGACTATGCAGGTATTGACCCCAGAAAATTTGTCAAGTCAACACCTAATGACGGCTTAGCTGCTGTCTTGGCCATGCGATATTTAAATCAGGCTCTGTTTCTTTTACACCTTGGTTTTTAACATATGGGGCCTGAAGGAGTGAGGAGAAACAGAAGCGTCATGTGAGCACTTCTCCCCAGGAGCCGGAGTAGCTCTGCTGAAGTTTGGCCATAAACTCTTTAACCTCCCACATCTCTGGGGAAAGGAAGGGGTGGACAAGCCTCTCCACATCTGCCAGCAGCTGTGTTTAAAACCCAGTCTCCAGGAGCTTGTAAACCACCACGGGTGATGGGAGATGACTTTTTCCAGAAGCGGGATGCTTGTCACACGCAGCAAGTGAGGTGCAGAGCCTGGGGAGAGTGGTCCCAGCAGTGGGATGGTTGCTCTGAGCCCAGGGCACTGGAAGTGGCTGATAAATAGCTGGTTCTTAAGCTGGAGGATCAGAACTCTACACAAAAGCAGTGTCCAACCTGGAGGTGTTGGTGATTCTCCTACTCAAAAAAGAAAAATAAATGGTTTTCTGTCAAAAAATCTGGATTCATTAAAACCAAGAGGTTTTCATTAAGGTCTTCCCCCTATGCTGAGGCTTCCCATTGGAAATATCTCTCAGGGTTGGCTGAAGTGGGTATGGTCACAGAAAATGAGTCTACACTGAATGGTGAGCGTGTCTGCATCATGTCAGACCCCGGCCAGGCTGGTATTGAAAGTCAAATGAACCAACTTCAGCTTGGCTAGGTGTTTGATCCAGAGTAGGGTGTTAATTCTGGCTCGTACACATTCCAAGGCATGTGCTGACCACCATCATGTGAAGACACCAAATCCATCCTTGCAGTGTTGGTCTCATCTAGAAAAGAAATCACGAATAATAGAAAATTTTGAAAATAGAGGGATATCCAAGAAAATGAGCATGGGGGTTTTCACTTTGCAACATGTGGCTTCACAGACACCCAGATCACTAAGGACATGAAAAGACAACAAGGCGGTTTCGTCCACCTGACAGACCTTTCCATTAATGAGAAATAAAATACGTAGCAGTGTACTCTTTATCAGTCATATTCTGAAAGAAGGTGAATATGCAGATACCAAGGGACATCTGGTGTCTTCATCCACACAACATCTGATAATAGTATTGCTTAGCTGTTGGGAAAATCACTGAGAGGTCTTCCATCACAGCATCAGCATTTTGGGGGAAATTGTCTACATATACATACTTTTTATGGGAAAAGTTGAAGCAACTTATTGAAAATTTATCCCTTTTTTTCCCTCTGGTTTCAGCATTTTTCCCCTTTTTTTGAGAGACAGATGTACTTGAAAATTTTGTTTATATTAAATGCAACTTTGTAATACAACACCTTTTCTCTCAACATTTTTCAGGCTTTTAAACAAAAATTAAAAATTAATTGAATTAACCGAGGCAAGTTGAAAGATTGAATGAAATATTGACTTATGTGCTCAAGTGACTCTGAATCCAAGATTTTTTTTCCGATTTCTTTCAAGGATAGCATTGGCCTTTTAGTTTTCAGTCCTGATTTAGATTTTTTGTCCCCTTCACTTATATGTTAGAATTCCTGGAAAATTTCCCATTTCTAGGCAGCTCTGGCAATCATATAAACCAAAATTTCCAGGTATGAAAGGGTCACGTCAGCAGCTGACACACACAGAGATATTGTGGTATAGCTAAAAACTGAATCTAAATTTATCTGAATCTCAGTCCAGTGACTTAAACAGCGGGGTTTTAACATTTCTTTGTGCTCGTAGATAGTGCCAAGAGCTGGATGAAAGCTTTTACTGAGTGTAAGAATAGATGCTTCTGCACACTGTAAAGTGTTACTAACGTTGCTTTAATACAACATAAATTCTGGAATGCCAGCTTGACATGGGTAGGCTCTATTGAGCATTTTTCGGTCATGCTTGCAGGCTGGGAGGTTACGATGGGGAACCCGTGCTGGCTGGATGGGATCCAGGGAGGAGCTCCGCAGAGTACAGCCAAGGCTGGACCATTTCTTCCAGGTCCCTTAAAGTCAGAGCAGGCGAGAGCTTGAATACTCAATGGGAAATGCCAAGGCACCACGAGGCAGATTTTGGGGAGGGTTCCCCAGCTGTTTGGGGGGCCCTAGGTGCACAGAGCTGTCTGCAGAGGCTCATGGTAAATGAAGGTGATGAACCACCACAGCAAACCTGCTGGGTAATGAGCAAATTCCTCATCCCTCTGCATCTGTGTGGTTTTGGGGTATGTTTGATTGAGCCAAATCCAGGTTTTCAGCTGCTTTCAAAGGGGATCTGGGTAAAATGTAATAGGCTGAGTTGTGCAGTCAAACAGGATAGCTGCTTCTGCCCCTTTGTCTTCTGCACGTAATAATAAATCTGATTTAGTGTAAGCAGTTATTTCAGTTACATATTTGTGTATCCAATAGTAGTTTTTAAACTGGGCTGTTTTTCAGCATGTCTGCCTGAAGGGAATGCCCCAGTATTAAAACTGGGCAATTTTGGTAGTTGTGCAAAATGTATGGGTGCAGTTACAAACGCTGTCATTTTTTTAATGATAGCCCTTTTAAATGTAATGTGGAGGGAGGATCTATCATTTGTTTTTCTTTAGGATAACGGCAAAGAGAAAGGAACATACTACTGCTTTAAACCAACAGCTCACAGGTTTAGCATTTGAATCAGGCAAATTTGTATGGTGTGTTTTTTAAACCAAGGAGGTATTAATCTTGACCGATTTATGGAGTGATCCAAAAACAAACACAGCTTTTCTAGCCAAAAGTTAAGACAGGCTTTTCCAACTCTGAGTTGTCACTCTGCTTTTGATTTAGCGTCCGACAAACACATCATCCCATTATTTTGTACAAATTAAAAAAAAAATAGGAGGAAAAAATAGTGAATGGGAATGAGAATGCAGCACTTCTCCATTTCCTTTCCCTTGTAAACAGCAGAGACACGCACTGTCTGCCTTGTAACCCTGGGCTGGAATCCCATCAGAAAGAATGCCAGTTACTGTTGTTAGCAAAACGAAGAGTATTTGCTATTTAAGTTTAATAAAAGCTACTTGAAAAAAAGAGTTTGGGTTCAAAGCGGGAAGTTCACTAATAGGTTTGAAGCAAACGTGTCCCTGATTACACCCCATTAAGAAGGCGGAATGCAGCGAACGCTGCTTCCCCCGAGGAAGCCCCAGCGTGCAGGATTTGAAGTCTGCAGCCAGCCCAGCAGCCGATGCCAGACCTGCTGACCCTGTGAATTTTGCAGTATATTTTCAAAGATAATGTGTCTTTTGGGGTTCAGTGGCAAGGAGGGGAACAGAGACTTCACTGCACAGATTTCGAAAGGGTCTGGAATAAGATCAGTTTATTGTACGTTTTGTTCTCATATGTGTTTGCTCATCTCTAATAACGTTGTAAAAACTCAAAAGTGTCTTAAGCTTTGCTATATTTTGGTGTGCTCATTTGTTCCACTGCTGGCTGTGTGCGTCCAAAGCAAAGGCGCCTGTTCCAAGTGGTTTCTGATGAGGCTGAGCCGTACGATTCATTTGAATCATCATGTGAATCTGGTATGAGTCTTGTCATGATGTGCCCCTGTCTGTGGAATATGAGAAATTTCTTCATTATTTTTCATCAGAGAATCCCATAGAAAATAAAGTTCACATGGTAAAACTGCAGAGACAGAGTGATACGATATTCCAGGGACTATTGTATATGTAGTGCGTGCTGGACCAGTCCGTGTGCCCAGGGACAGAAAAGCATCACTAGTTTCTCTATGATTAACCACCACTGGAGGTGGCTGGGAGACCCGCATATGCTGGTTCAGAGGTAGGATGAAGGGAAGGCTTGGGGACCTGATCAGAAATCACACCAGTAATGTCATCGGCATTTCCTAGGAGGAGAGCTACGTTATAACTCAACTTTATAACGGGGAATTTGTACATACGCCAGCTATCCCGGGGGTGCAGATTTTAAACGTACACACATTTCATTCTGAATGACAACACCTTGAAAACGTAGGTTAGTTAAGACAAACCACCGTCATTTAAGTTTATTGGATGATGTCAGTAATGTAGGTGATGTATATATATAGATATAGATATATAATCATGGATTTAGGAAAAGGCCCACTCTTCTTTGGATCTGCAAACAGCTTGTCAATAATGGGATGTAATTTACAGTGACAGTCAGTGTGATTTTGCAATATGCAAAATGGATTTAATTATCAGTATGAGCAACCACTGCATCAGGTGTAAGGATTTTGATTTGTGGTTTTGTTCTTTGTTTTCAAAAAATACCATCTGCAAATGGCAGTATTTTTTTCACCGCATAATCCTATGGATTTACTAGAAAGAGATTCCCCCATTCCCATTGCCTTTCAGCTGGAACTGGATGTGATCCCCAGAAAGGTGCACACAGAAGTGGTCTTGACTGGTTCGATAGACTTTTATAGTCAGAGATCAGTTCGTTTAATTTTCCTCGATTATTTGCCACTGTTAGATGACATTGCTAACAGTTGACACTGAACTGTAATAGCTTCTCAATTTACTTAGTTGCAAGCTATGAGCAGTGACAACTAAAAGTAAAAGAACGAAGCCTTCAGAAACAATTCCCAAATTAAGTGTATCTGCTGCTTTTGGTAACTTCATTTTTGTATTTTAGGAGGAAATCATTAAATTGTTCTTGTGATTTGCATTGTCATCAGTTATGGGTGAACTACCTTGCAGATTCCAGGAGATGGAAATTTGTGACAGATTTCTATTTAAATTCTAGAAATTATTCCTCTTAGCTCTCATGTGTGAATTCCTTCTACTCTGGACTACAAATATACTTCTGACTTTGTCACCTCAGGTGTCTTCAGGACCACAGATGTTCAGTCAGCTCAAATGGAAGCAAAAAATCTTGTGCTGCAATTCTTGTCTTCCCCAACCTCTCAGTGGGACCAAATGGTTCTCAAGAAGAATTTGATTCAAACTCCTTCCAAACTCATATGGAGTTGAATAGAATTGAACGTGGCCAAAATGTGTCTTAAATAATATGAGGGGTATGTAATAATTTCAATGGATTTGTAATCTAGAATATTTATTATGGTTACTACTGGTAATTAAATTGTTAAAAGCAAGAGCTATGAACTCAGTCCGAGTACAGGATTTAGAGTGCAAGGCATTGAGTATCCTGAAGGGTGTCCCGTGTACTTGCATACTTAGAATTTAGGTATCTGGTTTGCTGAATCAATTGGCGTGTCTAGAGTGCAGGATTTAGCCCTTTGGTTTTCTCTTCTTCTCTTCTTCCCCTCAAGAGGGAAAAAGGCAACCTCAACGTGTTGGGGATTAGCCAAGGGTTCAGGCATTGTGCTTAAGTGTGCTCTCTAGGACTGATTTCGTATTTGATCAATCTCTCCAGGTGGTTTTCAAATCCAATATTGATGCATTTCTTTCTCAGGACTGTAAGTTGTTTGATGATTCCTAGGAGTTACTCTTGTAAAGGCTTAACCCACTATTTGCTTATACAAAGTAAACAGTTCTAATAACAGCTTCAGTAATTTCCAAATCCTTAGTGCTTATTTTATTAAGTTAATACAAACTGAGGACTACCCCATTCTCCTGCAGGCTGATACCACTGTCATTATTGAACACACTAGTGATTTGTGCGTTGGATATTGATGCAGCATCCTTGTTGCTATAATAGTAAGCCTGATCACTTCCTCTTCAGTGTGTTACGATTCCTTTGCTATTTGTTTGAATGTCCTCTTCCTCGGCTTGATTTGCTTAAGTCCATGCTTGCGATTGGCTAGTGGTAAATTGATCCAAATGAAATTATATGGGATAAAACCCATTGCTCATGAAGAAATAATGATGTGATTTCAGCTGGACTGATGAGTTTTCAAATCCTTGACTTTTCTTACAACCACTATTTTTACGATGCCGTTTCAATTTACCAGATCAGATCTTAAATCATCTCCTTTACTTCTGACCCAATGAGTTTTGAGGTTTTTTTTCCTCCAGTTGTTTTTATTCCTGCTTAGTAGCCATGTTCCAGTTGTATTCTCGCTTCATAGGGCAGAGGTGGTTAACATCACATGTACTACACACTTCTTCCATTGGAGCAACTGTAATCTGTACTGAACATGGTGGGTTTTTTTGCACAAAGTAATTTTTATTCTTGTGTTGACTTATTTTTTTCAATACTGTTGAATAAAGGAGCTTCAGCATCTCAGATGTGTGTTTTGACATATGTTTTCTTATGAAGTGATCTGTGTTTCAGAAATAGGTTATACTTGTGGGTCAAGAGCTGTTGCTTTAGTGAGTACTTAGGCCTTGTGTTCATGAAAGGATGTAATTGATTCCCATCTCTTTTATGGAATAGTCCTATTTTCTCACTGAATAGATGCTTCTGGTTCTTTTAAAGGTAGCATTCATCTCAGTCAGCTTACTGTTGCTTTTCACTACTGTCACCCAATAAAGAGCCCCATCGGTGCCCTCTGCCTTCCAATCATAGCATTCAAAATTATTTATTTTTCATTCTGATTAGATCTCTAGACTCATTGGGGAGCTTCTCCTCAACAGCAAGCAAAATACCAAATGTTCTGAGATTTAAGATGTAATACTTAAAGTTGATATCTCTGCTTTCAAGTGTCTTTGTTGTAGGTGTAATTTTGGGAGAGGAAACTGAAGATGAAGTGAGCTGAGGGATTTCCAGAGTCTGTACCTAATAACATGGGCTTGTGTGGCTACCTCAGCTTATTGTAAAACTGCAGAATCAAAGGCCTAATAGAAAAAAGTTGAGTGCAAATCGGTTAAAATAAGAGAAGATCAATGTTTGTAACCTGCCATGAAGAGAGACCATTCTGTTCTCCTGTTGCATTTTGGAAATCTACAGTTACCCAGGTTTCATAGGTGAAGGATCCATAGGTGAATAAAGCTGCACGTGGGGAATAAACACATTCAGTACACACGGGGGGTGTGTGGATTCTGCCTCACTGCAGCATGTCTAAGTACTGCAAAAAACAAATAGCTTGATATTGCTTATTTTTTTTATGCATGATGTGTTCCAGTTTAAACTCTTTCCTACCTTTGGCCACCTCTGTTCTCAGTCACCTATTCCGCAGGCACCTTCTTTGAAGCTTATGGGACAATTACTTGCAAAAAGTTTTACTCAGTGAGAATAAATATGGTGCAATCTGGTATTAAAACAAGTCGTTTCCAGTAACATTTGAAAAAGAATGAGAATGTCTCAAGATCTCTACTTTGTCTCATCATGGCGTGTAACTCCATAACGGAGAAGGCCAGGAGCAAAAGGAATGAGAAACCAAAGCCCTGCAAAATATTTGCCAGGAAACCTGAAGTTCCATGGAAAGGACTGTTGGATGAAGGCAACTGCTTAAGCTGAGCTTTGCAAACTTTTTGCACAATTCTAGTCTCAGTTTCATGTAAAACCTGGCCTGATCTATCGCTTTAAATCAAAGCCAGGTGGGATTTCATGTGATTGCAGGTGAGATCCGGTGGCCTCTCAAGGGTTTCGCTCCCTGAGCTGGGCAATCAAACCCTCTGCGATACAATGCTGATTTTTTTTTTTTTCCATGGGCTCCTGCAAATCAACACCGGCACGGTTTATACAAGGGCAAGGTTTTGGAGTGGCTGGAGGGCAAATTTCACTAGAGCAATGTTGTGTGACAACAGATTTGATGTTCTCCCACGGTGTGGGACCTCAGCCCCAAAGCCAGTGTGATATCCAGGGCTTGTGTTATATCCCAGGATGATATAATCTGTGAAAGGGCCGTACATCTGATATAATTGCAATTAAATCCTAAGATTTTAAAAATAGTTTGCATGCCATAATTGCTATTATAATTACCAGCACTGTTTAATACCACTCTTCATATAGAAACAGCAGAAAATGAATATTCTAATGGATTTTTCTTTTTTCCATTCATATTGGCCTGATAAGGGAATAAGTGATTAAGAGTAGTTGGAAATTTCTTTGGAATTTTCCAGTTGAGTAAGATATCCCAATTAAATAGCTGCAACCGACCAGCAGGCACACTGAATTCTCAGGCTCTCACCTGCTTCCCTTCCCAAGTTTCCCCATTTCGTTAGAGTTTGGCTGAAATTTTGGGCACTGGTGGCTTCAAGTTTTGTCTTTGAGACATTTTCAAAGGTTTGATGGCATTGTGTGGTGCTGGTTTTAGTGCAGAGGTAAACAACTGAGTCATATACTTCTGCGTTAAAACAAATCGATGTCCTATATCATACTATTTACTTTATCATCGGGGCGGAAGGGTGGAGAAGTGGAAATGGTTTTTATCTGGTTAGGGAGCAGAAGAGGGAACAGAGAGAGAGGTGTTGAAGATTCAGGTGAGCTGCTTTTTCCAAAGGGTGAAAATACTTCCCTGACCTGATGGCACAATTTCATCTTCAGAATTGATTAATCCATGAAGGACCCGTTCCAGCTTCATTTTACTTACAAGTCTCACTGTTGTCATTAAAACATACATTGAAAGGAACAGCTAGGATATATGGGCCAGGCTTTAAAAATCTATAAGGATCATTAAAGAGCAGGTTTAAAATATTCATTTACCCATGAATGGCCCACAAAGACATTAAGCCTTCGGTAGCTTTAGGCTTTTCAACAGAGAAACAAGAATTAAAATAGATTTCATAAATAAACAAATAAATAATCTCAGTAATGTCTCCACTCTAGCATGTCCAGACTCAATCAAACTGCTCTCCATTAGAAATATCTGTCCCAAAAGAAGCTGACGCTCCAGCAGAAGCTGAGTCAGGGTACACACTTTTTTCAAAGTTCAAGTTTTATAGAAGAAGGAATGTAAGAGATAAATGCCAAATTAAAACACAGCTGCTTTATTGGAGTGGGCCAGTTACTGTGGGTTTCCAACCGCCCCGGCTCCCGGCAGTGGGAAGCAGCCTGTGCCGACGTGTTTGCCCACGGTTTTATGGGCCTGATTGTCACAAACCTTCCAAACGCTTCGAAAGATACGGCTTTACCTTGATACTGTTTGTCCCAGAGGAGGACTGCAAGCTAACTTTAGAAAGCTCACGCTATTTCTAATGTGCTGAGTTCCTCAGACATAATTCAGAGCTGGGTAATTGTTTTATGGGTTACTTAGCAAATCCAGATATATTTATTTAGCACAAATACACCGATAAGTGAGTACTACTGAGAAGGTACCAGCATTCTGTGCATGTCCCCAGTCCAGTGCTTTACTACGTAATCTTTGCTATAATAAGGATCTTTGACATCATACTGTTTGTTTAAACAAGTATCCTACGTCAGTCATTGCATCTCTTGAAAGAATTAATTGGGGTTAATTAAGTATTTTAATACATGTTCCTGAAATGCCAGTTAATCTGTAAACACCACAAAACGGTGTGATAGAAAACGTAGCTGCTGCATTGAGAGAGGGTGTGTGTCTGCTCTCAATTTCTGCTTGGTAGGTAAAGCCAGAAAATTGGATGTAACTTTTCCAGACTTTGATAATTCATAAATCTGTTGAGCAAGGTAAGTTCCATCATTAAACTTTAATCTTTTAGAAGCAAGCTAACTGAAATCTATTTACCTTAACTAGCTTATTCGCTGATAATGCATGATTTTTAAATTTCCTTTTGTGCATTCCTTAGCGGAAGAAAAACACAGCTGTGTGTGAGACAAATTCTATTTATTTTCTCATTAAGAAAAGTACAAGAAGATAGTATCATTGGAAAACTAATAATAAAGAACTACTAAAGAACACCCTTCATCTGTTTGCTCTGCCACTTTACGAAGGCTTTCCAAACAATCTTTTCAAATGTATTAGTAAGGAAAGATATCTTAAAAGTCAAAGGAAGACAAAGTTAATGCATTTATAGAAGTACCATTTCAGATAACATTTTGCCTGAGTGTTTAGATTAGTTAAATATTAGAAAGGTAGAGATAATAGCGTTGTTTGTATTCATAAATGTGGAAAGTTGCATTTTCAGGGCAGTGAAGTGTAAGGCATATCAAAGGTTTATCATCCTGGAATGCGCGGGGAGCTGCGTGCCTGTCTGCGGGGAGGCTGCGGGCTGCTCCCTCCTGCGCTCGCTCACCGAAGCCCGGGGAAGAACACGGAAGCTTTGGCTTAGTTTTAAACCCCTTTCTCCCCATTTTTCTATCAATAGTTAAATAATGGGAACTAGGAAAATTAGGTGGTGGTGGTGTCACTTGGCCAGCTGTCTGGACTCAATGAAGCTGTGCAAGCAGTGGAGCTCTTGGCGGAGGGAGATTCACTGGTGCATGGGGGAAAATGAGATTAGACAAAAGTCTGGTCATTTTTAGGGCTTTTGCAAGCCCTATTTATAGCATAACCTCTTCTGCAAAAACAAAAATAATTTTTTATATATATATATATATATACATACACACGCACACACACATATATATATATGTGTACATATATATATAAAATGAACATTCACCCTTCTCCAGGTATGGCCAGTTACATAAATGTCCAGGCATGATGCTGACAGCCCAACTGCAAATACAGAGGTGTTGATGGTAGTGTGAGATAGAGAGAGCCTGGCCAGCACCCACCTGCTTCCTCATGTGCATGCAAATAAAGTTGTGCACTCTGCATTACCAGCTCCTCTCTGCTCACCGAAATCTGAAGATGAGCCTGTACCCTTGCAGGATTCACCAACAGAAACAGCCTCTATGTGAACTCTTACAGAAGGGTGCAGAATCCTGCCAGCAATCCCAGCCAGTCCTTTCAGTCTCATTACCATCCTCAGAGTCAAATCTTTAAATACATGTGCTGAAATGACCTGACAATAATGGCCCAGGCTAAAATATTATGTTGTTTTGACTGAATGTGGTTTAAACTGCCATCTGCTGGCTTGTACTTCTCAGGGCCAATATTAAAAACAATGTTCCCTCTTACAGTAACCCTCATTCATATGAAAATAAAGAAGGCTGAGTAATACCTTCCCTCCTGCGATGTACAGCCGAGATTTGCATCGAGGAATACAAATGTGGTTGAGTGCAAAGGTAAAAATCCTGGTGCTTATAGGTAGATTCTTCAGGGATGTTTTTGTTCCATTTACACCTAGAAGAGAAGTTTAGTTGCAAATGCACACGTGCAGCTTCCCCTGAAGCCAATGAGATACGCACGTACACATGGCTAGCTGAGACAGTTACTTACATGTTTTTTGCTTATAAAGGCGCTTTCCTGGAATATTACCTGGGATCTTTGCCAGGACAAGGACTATAGATGGCCTAGCTTGTTCTGTTCAAAGTTACTTCAAAATAATTAAGCTTTTCTTTTTTTTCCTTTCCCAAACCATGAGAGGAAACTTCAACTATTTGGCTTGAAATCTGGTAGTTACTTGGGGAGGAGGATATTAGTACTAATAGCTGCTTTGAATTATTTTCTCGTTAGTTGTCTTTTAAAGCTTTTGAAATATCAGGGCATTGCTGTCACTTGTTGCTGCGAGGCATTGGCAGGATCTCTGGAGGACATGACTAGTGATGGAGCGACGTGCAGGACCGTGACATGAGCTCAGGCTGCGTGTCCCTACTGGGAAAGGAACAGGATGCTCAGCTGGAGGGTGGAAGCAGTCAGCAACAGGGAATGTTACTGCCTTGTGTCTCTTTGCTCTCCAGAAGCGGAAAAATAAAATTCCCTAAGCAGAGGGAAAATTCTAGTATTTCTCGTGTTAAAACCAACTGAACTTTCTTCAGCAGTTGTAGGGAAAACTGTGTATGCTTGAGAGAAATAGCCAGGGGATGAATGAGCACTGGGCTCAGAGGCAGGATGGGACAGATCCCCAAATGCCACTCAGAACCTCATTTGCAGAGTCTTCCACCAAGCCCACAGGTCTCCCAAAGGCCTTGTTCTGTTTATTTGCGGTGGCAGAGGGATCTTCCAGCATGGTGGGCCAGTGCAGGTGTGCCAGCATCCCACAGCCTGGTTAATGTTTGACCTTGGCTCCCATCTGTGAGTGCACATTGTCCCACACCCCAACATGCCAGAACATGCTATGTGGGCACCTCTGAGAAGCTGGGGCTATGAGAAACCCCCTCCAGGTCCAGCATTGCTGGCTTCTTGCACTTCTTGGTTGACACAGGCTGGGCAAGCCAAGAAAGAATTATAAAACACCTTTCATCTGGGGGGTCTCAAGGTGCTTTGCAAACATTGAGTCATTAATTCCCCCGAGTGCCCCTTTGAAGTTGGCAGGTATTATTGGGGGAGCAAAAGAGAGAGTGACGGTGGCTGCACAGCGGCCGTGGCAGAGGAATGCAGTGACGACATTGATGACATGACTAATTTATTTAGCAAACTGAGTTTAGCATGGTAATGAGGATGTATTTGCCATCATCCCATCATTCATCAGATTTATGAGGCTCTCTAGGCAATGAGCGCTGCTGTGACTAAGTTTAGTTTGATTTGTTCAATTAATTCCTCTAATTCATTTTGACTGAAGAAAACCCCGTAAGATTGTTTGGCAGGTCAGGGGGAACCCAGTGTTACAAATGTGTGCGTGTGCTTATATGCATCTATTTATCTGTAGAGTGACCTATGGCTTGGAGCATCTATGACTATGAAGTGCATTAAAGTTTTATTTTTCACTTTTTCTTTTTTTATTTCTTGCTTTTGACTGCATAAATCTTAGTTTCTATGGTCTAATCCAGACTGTTTCAAGTCAAGGTAGAATCTTTTGGTTTTATTTGGAATAAATGGATATTGTGGCAAGGGTTTGGTAGCATTCCTGTTCTTGCTTTGGGTATAATTCACCATGCAGGATGCTCAGGACAGTAATATATTTTATGTCCTATGAAGAGCAAATGATATCCCTGTTCCTGGTACCAGAGACATCACATGGCAAAGTTGTGGTGTCACCATGTAGCTGAGGTCGAAGGGACACTTAGAGCCCTTTGGACCAACCCTCACTCAAAGCAGGTGCAACACAGATTGGGTTGCTCAGGGCTTTCTCCAGTCGAGGTTGGATTATCTCCAAGGATTGAAGGCTGACCCAGGGTCTCACCACCCTTGTTTTGAAAACATTTCTCCAAATATCGAATTGATGGTGAGACAACATGTACCTGTGACCTCTTTCCCATTGCTGGGCAGCTCAAAGGAGCATCCTGGTCCCCTCTGGACCATTCCAGGAGGTAGCTGGAGGAAGCAATGTGCCTCTTGCCTGGCTGGGCATTGAGGACATGACACGTTATAGTAATAGAAAACAACAAAAAAGGTGTAAGGTGAATGATGCAGACATGGCCTTCCTCCTGAACCCTTGACGCTGATGTCTTTTTCCATCCTTTCTCTGCTTGTTGATCTTTTGGACTGCTGATGCATTAGGGAGCATCGATTTCCCAGCGTGACCACAGCTCCCAGCAGCCTTTTCCTTCAGCTTTGAGTAGTTAATTGGGTGTAAGATTAAATTGAAACAAATGGATTTTGAACATATTTTGGTATTCAAAGCCTGAATGCACACCTGCAGTTGCTTCAGATATTTAGCCAATAGGAAGTTGCTTTTCCAATTTGTGTTCAGGATTGATTTTTCTTTTTTTTTCTTTTTTTTCTTTTTTTCCTCCTCCTTCCTTTCTTTTTTGCCCTTCTCCCTTATTTTTCAGCTCAGCATATCCCTAAATACAAAATCTGATACTCAGGAGCAGTATGTGAACTTACAACAAGCTTCAGATGTTGTGGAATCTAGAACCAATGAGTAGATTATGCCAATCCATAAATGTCATTTTATTTCAGCTGTGACTAATGCTGCTAATATTCTTCCTTTGTCTCTGGGGCTTTAGGACACTGCCTGGGAGAGAGCAGGGCTCAGTTGTATCAAGTCCAAGCCAGGTGCCAGCATCAACAGCCTGAGTTTGTGTGGCTGCTTGTGCGGTGGAAGCATCTGCACACCCCAAGCAGAAATGAAGGCTCAGCTTGTTGGTTACTGTAGAAAATCCAATGCCTTTAGAGTTTACCAATTCTGCCATACCTCTTATTATTGACTTCATCCCTAGGGAAGGTGTAACATGGGAAAATAAAATGCATTGTGGTGAAAAAGCATTACCTCGACTTTCCTCTATTGCTGAATTTGAACAGAGACAAAAAGAAGAATTTTCAGCTCTGGTAGCAAAGACAACAAAGGGCAACAAAGATGATGGAGTGGAGCATCTCCCGTGTGAGGAAAGGCTGAGGGAGCTGGGGCTCTTGAGCTTGGAGGAGACTGAGGGGTGATCTCATTAGTATTTACAGATATATAAAGGGTGAGTGTCAGGAGGATGGAGCCAGGCTCTTCTCGGTGACAACCAGTGATAGGACAAGGGGTAATGGGTACAAACTGGAACACAAAAGCTTCCACTTCAATTTGAGAAGAAACTTCTTCTGAATGAGGGTAACAGACACTGGACCAGGCTGCCCAGGGGGGTTGTGGAGTCTCCTACTCTGCAGACATTCAAACCCGCCTGGACACCTTCCTGTGGAACCTCAGCTGGGTGTTCCTGCTCCATGGAGGGATTGCACTGGATGAGCTTTCGAGGTCCCTTCCAATCCCTGATATTCTGTGATTCTGTGGTCTCAGTCTCTTGTGCTGGTTTAAAGCAATTGTGTGCTTATATACCTTTTGAGTTTGTCCTCTCACACACCAGCCTGCAGTGTGAAGTGTTTCACCTGTTCCAAATCAGCCAGGTATGATTGGAGAAGCAATAGTCAAAATGTGTGCCAAGACCTGTCCACAGCTGTGGATTCACCCAGCCGCTGCCTGTAGCAGCAATGCAGGCACACAATGCTGGTTTTACAGGCAAATCCGTTCATGGAGATTCAAGGGAACTCAAAAAACAGATTCTGGTTGGGGCTCTCAGTATGGACAGTCGGCAGCTCCTTAAACAGCACATTTCTGCCCTGCTTGTAGCCTTTAGCTAAGGAAGCATATGGAGCCTGATAAAGAAATTGGTCTCCAAGCCATGCAGGATGCTCTAGCAGGCAGCCAGCAGTGAGGAGGGGAGGTATAATTTTAACAGATTTAACCAAGAACAATGACACTATTTGCAACCAAGGGGCACAGCCAAAAATTATTTGCTGGAGTGCCAATGCACATTCCCTAGTGGGTAATTGGAAAATGAGAACAACCTGTCAAAGTTCAGTCCAATTTCTAAAGCGAGCACAAGACAGTCTGATTTTGTTTATGTAAAAAGTGGCATCTAATTAAAACTCAGATTTGGGTTTCAAAGTTGGTTATTTAGAGTTTTTGACTTGTATGTACACATTCATTATCGGTGTGGGCTTACAAAGTACAGCTAAATTCCAGTCAAGGTGGGTTAACCCTGCAAGAGCCGAGTACAGCATCTCCCAGGCGATGTCTGTCTCCCCCTAATATCAACACCAGCTTTACAGAAAGCAGCTGCTAATGCTCATAGGTTTGAGCGCTATGGTAAAAACGGTTTTCATTACCATGTTTATTTTATGAGATACATAGTATATTCTGATGAGGGCTTCTGGTAGTAAATCTTAAAGTTCTGGCTTGGATTGTTTTTCCATGTGCTGTGATAAGACCTAGGGAGAACTCATGTCCTTGGATCTTGTGGAGGGATGGGGAAAGAGGAGACAGTGAGGAGACGGAGGCAGGGCAGGGCTTGGCCCTTAGCAACATTAGCGATGCAAATCTGTCCCCTCTCTGAGATGTTAGCATGGATTTATATCCATAAACCATGTCAACGATGGAGCTTTTTGGTTAGAAGCAAAGGGAAAATACGATCCTGCCCAGGCAAACCCTGTCACCTGCTGTTGAGTGTTGCTCATGTCCTTGGGCAGCACAAGCTCGCTCTGCTGGACGCCGCTTGCCATCACATTGATTTCAGTGGCTGATGGCACATTACTTCCCATAGTGTACCAGCAGTGAAGGATAATGCCTTTAGACTCCAGAGAATGAAAACACGTTATTTTTGTGTTATTTGATATTCTCCTGTGCATTTAGGATGACGTCAGGTGAAAGGTGAGTGTGCCTTGTGTGTCTGAAGGGGAGCACCCACATTTACTTTTTTTTAACCTGGTGCCTGTCAGTGTGTGACTACATGGAAGGGTTGTCCATCTTCTCACAGATGCCACTTTACTAAGCTATTTTTCTATCTTTCTTAACAAACCGTTGTGGAAAGTAAGAAAGGGATGTTGAAATGGCCATGGAGAACACCTCCCTTGCCCTGGTTGTGTTTCTCAGCAGGGTGATGGCAGCAGTCCTCCCTCACGGCCCCAGTCCTCCCAGGCTCCCAAAAGCTGGTAGCTTCTGGCCACAGGATGGCTGTCCCCATCACTGGAGGTGACTGTGGCTTTGGCTGGACTTGGCCATGTCGAAGTGATCTCAGCCTGGAAAAGGGGTGAAATGTGAGAGGGGAAGAGGTGAATACAAACTTCTGGATTTCATCTTACTTATTTTATTGGTATTATTAAAGGCACCCAAGATGGAATACAATCCTGCCTTCTAAAATGCTAGTCCAGCACTGGGAACGTTGTGCCCTCCACACGCTGCCCTTTGAATCACGTGAAAGTCCAATGCAAGATTCCACCTTTGCAGGACAGGCAACCTCCACAAATTTTGCAGTGTGACAGTAGGAAAATGATTTTGCTTTTACTCCATGTTCTACTTCAGACAGGGCATTTGTGCCCTCAACTTGCCAAAGGGGGTTTCCTCTGCCTCTTCCAGGGTGGTTGTTGTCCCCCCACTCACCCACCTTATCTCTGTGAGGAGAATGGCCAGCTCAGTCACCACGTCTGTGGATGGGTGGGAGATATCTCCTCCAGCATCCCTGTGCTGTGCTGAGACAGCACTGTAGCCAGGTTACTCTTTGAAAAGCTAAACCCATGGTCTCAATGAAACATCTCCTCCTGCCAAAGCCAGCCCCGGCACTTTGAATCTATGTGCTTGTCACTGGAGCTTTTGCACATAACAATACGATGCATTGCAACTGCGTTATAAGAACCATAAAAAATCCTGGCATGCATAGTACATTCACTTCATATAAATATTTCCAAAAATTCAGTGATTGAGGACTCAAATCATATTGCAGTGCAGTCTTGTTTATTCCATAACATTATTTTTATTGCAGGATGACTTATACATAACCTTGAATTTCAAGTTCAGTAGAACAAAGTATTTGTTTAGAGGGCAGGACGATTAAAACCATTTTTTTCCCTGTTTGAATTGGATAAAATTGTAATATATCCTTTACGTCACAGTAGCACCCTAGTGGTTATCATATTGCATTAGTTACATGAGTTTTCAGTGAACGTTATACAGTACATACTACTTTCAGTAAATAGACCAGTCATGCTTATAGTTACATGGAAAGCTCCAGGAAATTTGTGATGACATTCCCTGCAGGTTAGTAATTCTACCCATTATTTATTTTGGTTTGATTTGAGCTCTAAAATAATCTGGTGAAACTAGATAAGGCTCAAAATTCTGCAAAAACTTTATTTCACACAACTCTAGAAATACTTCATCTTAAATATTTGGGATTTACCAAATTCTAGCATGAAGAATTTTCTTATACCTTAGACAAAACTGATTAAAGAAACCAAACCAAACGACAAAAAACGCCAAGTAATATAATTCCAACTCGCTTTTTACATCCTTGTGCATCACTAAAAATAACGTGAACTTTAGTTTGGAGCAAAATTTGTTTCTCAAGTGGATTGGAAGGTGCAGTTCCTCTCTGGTACCAACTCGCGACTAATCGTGCACTGTGTACTCCCTGCATCGCCAGCATAACGTACAGCAACATTTGTGCTACAGCCCATCCTCACTAAGCGACCACCTGCCCCCAGTAACCATTACAAATAGTATTAAATAGCCACCTCTCCAGCATGACCAGGGACCACCCAGGATTTGGGCAGCAACTTCTCAGCATCGGGTTTTATTGCCCACACGACGTGTGCACACAGCTCCCTGTGCTCCCAGGGGACCCGCCTGCACGCACCCACGGGTATCAGCCAAAATCCATCCAGGTCAGAGTTTGTGCACAGGATATGGGCACTTTTCATTTTTCAGCATATTCCCTAGAGATTTTACATGAGGCAACAGTTAAACACCACCATGCACTTAACACATGTCTGAGCATGTCCATCCTGATTTTGCAGAGCTCTTAAGTATCTGCTTAAATTGGTGCATATGCTTAAGCTTATCCCTGTAGAGTTTAGCATGAAAAGTATGTATTTAACCTTAAACATATGCTTAAATGCTTTGCTGAATGGAGACCATAAGGCCTAATCCAGTGATCATTTAAACCAATATCGCATTATTTCAGTGGCTGCTGTGTGTGTCCACTCATCGTATAAGTACTGCAGATGTATCCGTGCTCTGTTGACATGGAACCCTTTATATGCAAAATCCTTTTAATTTTAAATATTCTGTTCAAGTCATTTTTAAACGGACAGACAGTGTCAAAATATTTTTTCCTATAGTGGTAACATCCTAACATCGTTTTTCAGTTTTTCCGGTCTATCTTACTCTGTGTGGCCTCTGCATTCCTACACACAACATCTGAGCTCCTGCTCAGCTTCGTTTAATGAAAAACCTGTCTCTCTGTGGAAGAAACTATTTGTTAGCCCTGCGGATGTCTCATGGTGCGTGGTTTACTGACAACTCTAGCCGAAGCAGGTGACTTTTCAACTGGAAAAAAAAGGAGGAGAGAAAAGCCCTGACGGTCACCTCTGCTTCCATGCAAAGCCGAGCTCCTCCGCCTGCCTGGGAGCTGCATGGGCATATGTGGGGATTTCAGTTTGCCAGGGCAGTGCTTGAGTGGTTTGTTTGTTTTTTTTTTTTGTGACCTGTGCATTTTTCTAACTGATACATTGAGCTTTTCCTTTCTGGTGGCCACCTTTTTCTCTCCCATCCCTGCTGCTGTGCCCCCTTAACCCTGTCAGCAGCCCTGAGTCTGGCGAGCGATGCTGCCCATCGAGTGCTTCTGTACCTCCCAGCCAGGCTGCTTTGCAACCCCAGACAGCTGTGGGGAACAAGGGTCTCCTCGTCAGCACTGGCATAAATACATAAGAAAAAGCTCAACTCATGCCCAGCTAAAAAAAAATCAATTTCCTTATCTCCAGTAATACCAGTAACACATGCTGAGGAAAATGTCTTAGGTATCAGGTGAGGATGGAGCAACCCTTCTTTTGAGATACTCTTTCGGTTTCCAGTGATCCAAGGCAGAGGTGATATCTTTCATTTACAGCCCTGGGTGGACTTTGTGTCCATTAAAATGTCTAATTGTGCCTCTTTATTGATTTCTACTGAAACCTCCCATTGTGCCCTTCTACATCCCAGAGCTGCAAATGCTCATCCTGATTTATTTGCTGCCGGTGGTGCCAGGTCCATTGCTGTGCCAGAGCGGTGAGCAACACACCAGAAACTGGTATAACAGCACTTGGCCCTTCTTCTAAACCTCCTCTCATCCCACTGAGCAGGGGGTAAAGCAGCCTCAAGAGACCTGGGTCGTCTTGTAAAACAAAGATGCTTCCAGACATGCTTCTTCTCAAGTGCTTTGGGACTTAGGATTGAAAGGAAGCTACTGTGTGTTATTGTTTGTTTATTGAACTGATCAGTCAATATTTGGCTGCCAACACCCTGTGATTCACAGAACTTGGCTGGAATGGGTGGACTATAAAAGAAATAGGCTTTTTTGGCTTTTCCTTCCCTTGTAATTGTCACTAACAGCTGAGTTCCTAACTGAGGGAAGTTGGCAAAATTTCTCTGATTCATCCAAAATAGCTGGAGAAGGATCACAACTATGCATAACTTAAATTAAAAAAAAGTAATTCTTCAGCAATTTATGATATGTTAAAGCTGTAGAAAACAGGACAAGAAGGTACAGCTTTGTGTAAGAAGCAGCTCCTGCTAATTTTGCAAGCCTCCGGGGCTCTTTCTTTTGCTAGGACATAAAGGGAGATAGCCCACATTTCACTCAGTTTGACAAAGCCGCTCACTCCCAGACTGGGAAGCTGTGTGCCAGCTTTTGGTCTGAAGTGGCTTTTTGTGGCTGAGTTATAAACCCTTTAAAAATGTTTGTAATGGAAATGCTGACAAATGGCACCAAAAGTGGCACTAAATGAGCAGTGCTATAACATTTTGCAACTTTCTAGGAAGTTTATAGATAGTGAGCAGTGAGTTAGACTGACTGGAAATAGACTTTCAGCAACCCTGGTTCTTGTATCCCTTTGGTGCATGCGTGTGATTTTAAGTTCAAAGGTAGGAAGAGGAGCTGTGATCCCCAAGCTGGTGCGGTCGCTGCTGGGGTGATTCTGCTGGTGGCTGGAACCAGGGGCTCTGGGACACAGCAATGCTCTGGCTCACTCCCCTGACCTATAAAATCAGGTTAAGATTTCTGTTTCTCTCACTGGGTTATTGTAAACACGAACAGGCTTACCATAGTATTCTAGCTTTTACGCCAGATATCTAAAACTTTCTGATGATGTCATTTAATATATTACTTTCTTTCTTGAGGTTTCTTTCCATGCCACCTTAATGCTTTTTATTTTCCTAGATTCAATACTCCCTTTTATGCTGGATATATTTTAGCACGTGACATACCCATTAATTATTTTGTATATGGATCGCCACTGAACACAGCATTTTATAAACCCAAAAGTGTGTCTAGGTGAGTAATGGGGATAATCTACTTACACACATAACTCAATATTTAGAGAGTAGGATACTGGGTTGTATGATATGGACATTGCTGGCTAGGGACATGCACAGGGGGATGCTTTTACCCCCACTAAAATCAATAGCAGGTCTCACGGGTTTCAATGGGAAACAATACAAATTTTTAAAATGCCCCATTAAGAGCCCAATCCTGCCACCCTGCTCACATGAGAAATCCCGTTGATATCAGGGAGTCTATTTGCCTGATTAAGGACTAATTCTGTGAATAAGGATTTGCAGGAAATGGTCTTATCTCTTCTGCATACCACAGATCCCGCTCTCTAAAAGCGTTTGCTGTAAGGGCTTATCGTTTATGTAAGTGCCCTTCAATGGACATTTATATAATGGGGTAAATATTTAAAAAGTTGTGCAGCGCTTTAGCTATGCAGGGCTAAAGGACGTGAATGCTGCTGGCTGGAGCGGCAGGCACCTTATCCCCAGGTGCCAGGATTTATAAAGGGAAATCGTGTCACCGCAGCAAGGTTTGGGAAACACAGGGACATGCAAGAGGGATCTGAATATGAGCTTTTTTTAAGTGGTATTCACTAGGGCATAGAATACACCTTTGCTGAAGATGCAAGTAAAACCAGTTCAGATATAATGTGGTTGTTTAATAATAAAAGGTTTGTTGTAAGTTCGCTTTCTGGTGAGCTGTCAAGTGAAACTTCAACCTTATAAATAATGGTGTTTCAAAAGGAAATCAAGAGGGTAAAATGATTTGAGGAGATGGCGAAACCCTGAAGAGCATGTCTTTCCCCAGAATACAGATATGTTGTTATTTATGAACATTACTGGAAGCACATACGCAGTGACTAGGAGGAGTTGGAGTTTGTTTTTTCATTTGAATAAACTCTTTTGCATTGTTTGTTATTCAGCAGCAGAAGATACAGTTAACAAATTAATGAAAACCAAGTGACGCCTTTGAAGAATTTTTAAATGAACCTTAACTGCTGCCTACGGCGACTTACTTAAAGTGAAAAAAAAAATTAAGGTGAACTAGCCACTGTTACTAAGAGTCAATTGACAGAAGGCATGGGTCATTAATTTTGTGTCCTTTGTTTTGTCAGTTTGTTTTTGCGAGGCCTGGTAGAGAAAGTAAAACCAGTCAAGCTGAAAATTGTCTGCTCTGTAGCTTATTTCCCCTCCCAGCACGCCCTGACCCAGGGGAGCGGCTGCGGGGCCGCGGCCCTCCTGCCCCTCCGCGCTCCCCCCGAACGCACAGGGGTTTGTTAGCGGAACGCTTAATTCTGCCCCAGCTCGGCTTTAATCATCTGCAGGTTGTGTACGTCGGGAGGAATGAGCTGGCTTCCCTCATGCAATAATTTTAGCAAGGCTAAAAAACAAACAACAAACAAACCCGTAGCGCTCTGGGTGTTATAATAAACCCTGACCGAAAGTCAGAAGGAAAAAAAGAGCTGTGGCCAAAGGGAAAAATAGATATATTATTAATTTTCAAACATTCTCACAATTGTTCCTTGGCCTTTTTCTCACCTGTGCGTCCTTCCCCAGGTTGCCAGTGTGAGGCGGAGATGCTGCAGGGTGAGGATCCTGCTGCTCAGACACTGTGCCCCAGCACCCAGGTGGGATTGCTTCTCCCACCATGCAACGCCCATGAGCCTGATTTCTTCTCTATTTACATAAATCCTGCATATCTCCTCTGAAATAATCATGGCCAGCCCAGTTTTATGCAGGAAGGAGTGTTTTAGCCCTCTGATTGCGGTGGGATCTGGCACAAACCGTGGTCCACACGCCGAGGAATGCATTGCTCTGCAGATAACTTTCTCCTTAAAACACAAGTATGGTCTGTGGGATTCAAAGAAAGCAAATTTTACACAATTGCAACCAAATCCCATAAAATTAGCAAGGTAAACTCTTTCTCCACTGGTGATAAGGTAGGTGGTAGGTAGGTACTCATCGGATACGCAGGGCAGGCGCTTGTTGTTTTACTTTTCTATTCCAAATGCAACCACATGAGACCTGGCAGTCGCTTCTGCAGCCACCGAGCTGAATCCACGTAAAGTCTCCCTGAGATTTAAAAGATAAATGCGCACCCTTGGTACATCATTATACCAAATTAACTTGTTTCTCGTGCCTGTAAGGTTTAGGTGGATAATTGAATTCCTTTTCATTTTTGGTTCGAAACAATCTTTTTCATCATTAGGCTGGTTGCCAGAAGTGGGTGTTTGTGGCAGGGTGTTATTGCTGGGGCTGAGGGCCAGCGTGCTCATAAACAGAGAAGTGACATAATGTCTTTGGTATAATGAGACAGCCTAATGCAAAGCACTGTAGGAATTACGGGGCACGCTTCAAGAATGGAAGTAATGCGTATGGAAAATGTGCATTTAGTGCTCTGTCAGAAAGACACTAGAAAAAAACTGACCTATTTGATTAAATACTCTTGGAATGTAGATGTATTATGAAAAATGATTACTTTAGCTCCATTATCTTTACATTCATTGGAAATAAATTGCAATTAATTGAGTAGCCTTTAAACCAATGGTTAAAATTGATTTTGACACGTGTCAAAATCTTGCAGTCCTGGCATTATCTCTTCTACATGCTGGATGTTGGTGGGAATGTGCCAAAAAGGTCTTTTTTCCTGTTGAGAGATCGCTAACATTTTTTTGTTGTATAATTTAATGTTGCTTAATATTTGTTTTTAAGAGACCAAAACAGCTTGCTGAATCACTTTCATGGTTCATTAAAGCAAAAGCTGCAGCTTCTGTTCTGACTGCCTAGATAACATTTTCAGATAAACACAATTTCCTGGAGTTTGTGCTTTTTTGTGTTTTTGTTTTGTTTTCTCCTAGGTCAAGCCCAGAACCTTTACCTTATGAAACAGATTACGCTTTCAAAATATTATATGTTAAGTGTGTGTTGTTGCTTGTTATCTATAAATCAGATGCAGAGTCTTAATGCCCAAGAATGTTCAGTAAACTCTAAAGAGAAATGTTCACTTTTATATAGGAAAGTAAGTCTTGGCAGACGAGTTGGAAGTACCAGATGGAAAAGGTTGTGCCACACGGATTATAAGATTTACCCCCCTCCTCCCTTCTTATTGATGTCTTAAATTGAACATGTTCCATCTGTCTGCTCTCAATAATGAATAGTTACTTTTTTTTTTTTTATTGTAAAGGTAACAAATTCCATATAGAATAAATTAATCCAAGCATGTAATGAAACGTGCTAGGAGTATGTGTGTGTGTGTGTGTTGGAATTCTGTGTAGAAATCTAATACAGTTTGTGAACTGCGGCAGGTAAGACTAGTGGCAGAACTGACAGCTACTCAGGGAAGGGCAGCTAAAAATTACTATTAAAAATGATGCTAGGAGAGATTTGCAGCAAGAAACTCGGGATCTCATAGGAAGAGAAATTCAGTTATGTCACAAGCGTTTATTCTGTTTAATAGTACTTGGATGTAGGGCTTTCAGTCATGTCAGGTCCCCTTCCAGCATAAAGAGACTGTAAGTAGGTAGAAATGTGGGGTTTTTAACCTATATCAAGGCCTTTTTAAGCTACTGGAAGGAAATGGACCATAATGTCCATTAGGCTCCAGTTCCTTCTACATCTCCTGAAGGGGATGAACATTGTGCTGTTAAACAAAAAGCATTGTTAATTTCTTCTCACTGAAATAAGTCCAAAGGATACAAACTTAAAGCAAACTCAAGTGCTTCATACACTGAAGCAAAAACAATATAACCTTTTAATGCAGTGATGAGCTGTTGGGTTTTGGAGGCTGATATGTTTAGTTTCAGATAATATCCTGCTCAAGAGTGCATTTTACTTTCTCTTCTTTACTCTGTAGTGGCTTCAGATAAAGGCACCGTGTCTTTTTTTTTGCACATGTTGCTATAAATAGAGAATTAAATGCAGAGCTTTAAATGCTAAAACAGGCACATTTTGCTGCTGAAAGTTGGTTTTATTTTTGTATGAACACACAAATATACGTATTTTTGTTCTTGTATCAATGAATTTTGAAAGGCTGGCTCTTTAAACTTTTGGGAACAGTTGGTTTTGATTTTGAATGTAATAATCTTTTCTTTCTGTGACAAGGGTTTTTATCTGGAATTGGAAATTACTCTTTCTTTACTTACAGATAATTGATGCAGACCGAACTTGTTAAAGTTAAAACAAACAACTCTGTTCTTTATTACATGCTTATGTGCTTAGTCACCGACTTTATATTAGATTCTGCAAATGGTACAATTTATGCAGTGACATGTCGGAGACTTAATGTTGTAATTTTCCTGTTCCTAATGGAGAATTAAGAACCAAGAGAAGCTCGGAGGTTCACATGCGCGGAATCCCTACTGCTTGGGTGCAGAGGTCTCACAAAAATTTAGTAAGTGAGAAGGAGAACAAAGATCCTTAGTTGGGCGAAAAAAAAATTGGATAGCCTGTGGCTGAGAAGCTGATTGGGACAGGTAGGCACAGTGGGGTGCGGGATAATGAGGCACATGGCAAATGTGATGCACAGATGTGAAGCCAACTGTAGCTTTGGTTCCAGGAGCCGCGCATGCCACGGCGCTGCGCCTCGGGGCTATGTCTACACCAGAACATTTGGAGCAGTAAACGACGGGCAACATTAGGTTCAAATTAATCTATTACTCCAGAGCTGTGAAATGTTGGTTGCTTGTTGCGGAATTACATTGCCTCTGGGTGAAATGTTTTAGGGAGTTTTTAATGCATGCTCATGGCTCGCAGAGCAGATTAAGAGGAGAAAGGGAAATTAGAAGGGTTAGGAGGGCTGTTGAGGTGCACATTTCTGGTTAAAGTATATGAAAAGAGTATTACATATTTCACAAACAGGCCTGCTCTCCTGTTGCCCACCTGCTGGGACTGAAATATCCCATGCCATAATGAAGGCAGGTTTGCAAAGGCCTTGTAAATAGTTTAGAAAGCAGATAGAGGCGACATTGGCCTTTCCGGAAAATTTGGGAATGTTTCTTTTGTCCCACTCAGGGCTCCCTAAAGCCCCAACCTAGACAAAGCCAAACTTTGACTCTCGGCTATTTACCACTTCAATTTTGAACATGCCGCAAAATGACAGGTAGTCTCCTAAAGTTTCACAACGCGTTATTAGGATTAAGAAATCAGATCCAAGCTGTTTTCCCCTGGTAACTAAGTGGTCCTGGCAGGTCCCTCTAAACAGATCCACGGTCCAAACGGACGTGTATTCTAAGCTGTAGCGTAAGATATTCTAAATCCTCATCAATTAAATAAACTTTATTCGTTCAGCACAAACTGTTTGGAACTATCTATAAAGAATATATTTCTTTTACTATATTGTTGCTTTTCTTATAAAAACACTTAATTGAAATGCCTAAGAGCTGCTCGGTACAAAAGTCAATAAAAAACCTAGAATAGAGTTTATAGGGGTTGTCTATGTACATAATTAAATCCTTCAGGCACTTTAAAACTCTGCAAAATAAATGGTTATGCAAGAATGGCCTGCTGAGAGAAGAAATGCTTGTATCAGCTTTAAGCAGCTGCTCTCTGCTCCGTGTTTCTGGGCTGGAATGAGAAAGCTATTAGAAGAGGGGATGGCTGCAAGTCCCATACAAATCATCTTTGTTACTGACACTTCAGGGTGTGCTTTATGGTGGCTGTCAAGCCCAACGCAGAACTTGGGCTGCGCCTGCAAAAGTCAACTGGTGCTTTTTAAAAAGGAGATGGTAGTGACAAACCTCTGTCGTTACTATCTATGCCCAAATAACGTTGGGGGCCGGGATGGAGGGAGCTGAGCCGGGAGTTAATGCGGGTTGTGGCGAGGCGCTGCCGGGCGAGTGTGCGGCTGAGCCCCAGGTCTGATGGAATAACAGAGGTTAATTGCTTGCAATGGTCTATTGCTGTAATAGGAGTAAAAGGGGAGGACTGTGCTTAGATTTGATTTCACTGTTCTTTAGGGAATACAGATCGAGGGGGTGGGATTGTTATTAGGGGTAAAGGAAGTAGTGCTAAAAAAAGAAGAGTTTAATGAATGTAACCAATAGAAAAATTGTAGGTTTGTTTCTCCCTCTGGCCCTCAAAGTTATGATAAATGATAGCACAAGGAAAAGATAACCTACCATGAGAGTAGGATCACCAAGGCCAAATACTAAAACTCCCAGCTGACTGCCCCATACACTGCAGCCTCTGTTCATGTTTATTTTTTCTGCTCACTCTTGGTTTCGTCAATCAGTATGATAGACGATAACTCCTGACTAGAGCAGCCTGTGTCCTGCTCTCTCACGGTGGGTAGCATGTTGTGGTTGGCGCCGTGCAGTCGGAGGATCACCCGCATCAGAAGCATCAGGGGATGAGGTAGGGAGCAGCCTTCCAGCAGCCCAGCTCCTGGGAGAATAGCAGGCAGCGCTGTTATCAGCACGCAGCCGCGCTGCCAAGAAAATGACCACACATTAGTAGCTTTGTTTGGGTAGAGTCTAGGGGGGATGTCGCTCGCAAAAATTGAGACGCTCTCTTTCTGTTAAATCATCCCGGTTACGAGTGTTAAAAGATAGCTTGTTCAAAAAGAAACCATACGCGGCTTGCCTGAGGGGAGGCTGAGACAAGGCTGCAAGCAGCTCCGAATTTGTAATGCTTTATGTCTCAGGAGGCAGACGCACACCCGTCTGTCTCAAGAAAGCAACAGGTTTGTCACTTGTTTCTGTGCCAAACCATCTTCTGCCACGCTGAAGGGCAACCTTGCCTTTCCCAACACGTTGCCTTTCCCAACACGTTGCCTTTCCCAATGTCTTGCTTTTCCCAACACGTTGCCTTGCTTTTCCTTTGCCCCCTGCCTTGCCTTGCCTTTCCTCCTGCCTTTCCAGGAAATCTGTAAAAGAGAAAATGGGCTTTTGCCGGCCGCTGACATGTGAAAGGCTGCTCATTAAGCCAACAGCTCATCAGATGGATGGAATTTCCTGTGCGCTATCCACAGATCACTAATGTTGTTTATCTCCTCTCTCAGCACTGATATTCACTGTGTGTGTTGTTGTCGAAGGTTTTGCTCCCATTTCACTAATTAAGGAAAACAGAAAGTGCGTTCACTATTGACAAAACATCAGCTTTTTTGGGGGGGTTTGGTTAAGACTTCTGGGACCATTTCATTTTTGAGCTGAGCACACCCTACCTCCTCCAGCAAAGGAAGTAGCCAATGCAAAATTCTTCTGATATCTTGTGATGTAGCAGTGGTCAAACATTTCCTGTTCAACATTTTTTTCCAATGTACTTGTGGCTTTTTTCCAAAGAACAAATGTTTCAGGATTTTGGTGGACTGGGCTTTACCAGACAATCCAGGCAAAACTGATCAACACGCGCACCTCGGAGTAGGGCAGCCGATGCGACCACGCTCTCTCGGAGCATCCAAATGGGCTTTTTAGGAAATAACCCCACTTGTGCTTTCCCACTCGGTGTAAATTTCTCAAATGAAACACATCTTTCCTCATTCTCACCAGTCTCTCCTTAATAACTGCCGCTCTGTGTTGAGGTGAAATTTAACACTAGAATATTAGTTTTATTCCAGCTAATTATGTTACTGCTCATGAACCCTTGGATTTAAGGTTGGTCTGTTTCTAGTTATCCTGCCAAGTTTTTTACTTGACGGAGGGGGTCTGTTTCATACTACTTGGCCTCCCAACCTTTGTAACCCCTGGTTTCCTCTCTTTTCTGAATCACAAGTTTATGTTCTCCCCTTCTGTGAAAAGATTGAAAGCTTGCTTGAGTACAAGCTGACCAAAAAACAGTGGCAATTTTTAGTAGATCTTTTCTTAGCAAAATATTTTTGCTGAAAAATAAGGTAAATGCAGTTATGACTGCTGATAGAAAGGAATCCGACTATTAATAAAAAGCAGAGAGGGGTTTTGAAACAGGGCTTCCACTGTTACAATGGAGACACTTTCTATTACTTTATTTAGTGCAACACCTGTGGCTGCTTGCGTTGCTCGTGGCTGAAATAGTCCAGGTCTACACAGAAAAAAAATACTGCAGTTTCATTAACTTATTTGTATTTTATGACAGTGCTGTGGTGGAGGTTGGGCTTACAGGGTCTGGGAGCAGAGCCGGTGCGTGATGGATGGGACCTGGTGGGCAGAGGTCCTGCGCTGGGACTGCTCGGAGGATGCAAGTGTGGCCCCAAATCCCATGTGCGATGTGGGAGTGATCACTGGGGTGACCTACTTGCCACCAATGGGGTCCATGTGTGTGCCCACCCCGAGCATCCGAGCTGGTCCCGGCACTGTGGATGTTTTGCTGGATGTGCACCCAGGCCCTCACCGCCCCCTGGCATGGCTCTGCCTACAGCTGGAGCTCTAATTGAAGGGGACAGCGGAGTTGAAAGCACAGTAGATGATAGAAGAAAAAATGTTTAGGTATCTCTATAATCAGATTGCCCCAGGAAATATCCTTGAATGAATAAACTCTCCTAGTTGAATCACTTCATATTCCTGCTCACCATAAAAGAGATGTCTGGTGTTTTCAAAGTCAGATATTGCTGTTTAAATTGAAAGGGGAACAAGTTACCTGTGTTTTGGCTGCTCCCTTTAGGCCCAGACCTCTGGCCCACCCTGGCTGCATTTCCTGCCTCAGAAAATCATCTGCTTTCTTCTGCTAATAGCCATGGAATTGATGTCCACCTCCCTCCTAAGGACAACCACATTACCTTGGTGGGGTGTATTTGCTAAAACGAATGGTTACTTTCTGCCAACCAAAATTCCCATTAGGTTTTAGTCTCCAGTTTCCCAATGTTCATCTAGATTGTGACTTTGTGTACTGTGTCTGAAAGCTGTAATTGTCCATCCTACCTGAAATACCTCTGAAAAGAATTTGAATGTGACATCTCCATAGTTGGGCTACGAGAGGTGTATGGGAGCATTTATGCAACAGGAATTCTTTCTTTTAAATACTGGGAGCAAGAGGAATTCAAATGTGTATCATTGCTGTTAGATTCCAATTGTTCTCAACATAGGAGGATCAGCCAATTGTGCTTCATTTGTTTTTGGATGGAAGTGGATTTTAAGTATAACCAAGAAGTTTTGAAAAGGTAAAAAGGACTCGGGTGCTTCCAGGCTTTAAATGGGCCTTCTTGGACTCTCCTCTTGGTTGCTATAAAAGTTAACTCCTGAGATTTATCTTGGAAATAGAATGACGTGTCTAACAAAATAATTTACTTTCTACTTGATAAATATATAGACAGTAAGCCACTGCTTGTCATTGAATTTAGGGCCAAGGAAAGAGATCTGAGTATTTTGATACCATAGTGAAAGAGCTTCTGAATCCAAAGCATGGGAAGAAGTTGTTTTGGTTCTTTGTTGTTCTGTTTCTACAGGCAAGATGTTTTTTAACAAACAGGTTTAATCACAAAAATAAAATAACATAAACTTACTTAAGCTAAATTAAAACATGTTTAAAAATTATATATATCCAGCACTTCAACTCAATTGGTTGTCTTGACCAATATAAGTCAGCAATACGCACTTCTTTTAGCTCATATTTCAATGAGTTTTATTGGCCTTTTATAGCCCTTCTCAATTCAAACCAGAACATGCTGGGGCTTTCCCAGTCCTGACTCCTCTGGGTCCAATTCTGTTTTTCTTCTTCAAGATCCAATTCTGCTCCCATTGTATTCTAGGACAAAACCTCCAGTAATGTCAGGAAACCAACAGCCTTTATTCCCACTGAGGCTGGTGGGAAGCAGAGCTGGGTAGGAATTGGCAGGTTCTTCCGTTTTCTTAAGCTAAACAATCCAGACTCCTTTGGTTCCCTCTCATAGACGGTCTGTCCAAGTAACACTATTGTGAACCTGTTCCAATTTGGATTTCAGTCAACGTGGGTGACGCAATTGTACATAGTGCTGCTGAGATCCCAGCAATGTGTTGTGTAATAGAATGAATAATCTCTTGGCTTAATTAATCTGAGAAACACTTTGGCCCTTGTCAAGGTGTGCCTCATTGATGCCACGTAGTCATCCCTAATCGCCACTTCGTGAGCCTTTCTCAATCCTAAAGGGTGAAGGACAAGTTTCAGGTTTGTAACAGATAACTTGCTATTTGTATGATTAAATGTCAAACAATTTCTACCCTTTTTGTTTACACATCCCTCCTTTCTGTCATAAAATCACTAATGAAATCATTTAACAAGCACAATGGGAAGATTGCCCTATAAAACAATCCATTAATAATCTTCCTTCAACTCACATCACTTGCCTTTTCCTTCCAATAACAACTTCTTGGCATTTCCTGACAAGCTAGAAGACATCTGAAAGATCATGTAAGAGAAGACCTGGAATAAATGCAAGTGTTGCATCATCTTTAGCATCAATTCGCAGAGCCAAGTGTACAGTAAACTTATGCTACAAGCTTTTGTAAATGAGAAAAGCCCCACCAGATCTGACACTCTTCCCAGACAAACAAGCCTTGAGGTTTCCCTGAAGAGGCTAATGAAGAAAGACTGCATTGCTGGAATCGTAACACGTATACTTTATTACTTTGCAGTGTGATTTGATATTAGAAAGTCACAAAAACTGTTCACCTTCAAGTGAGGAGCACTTCTCCTTTTGTGCAATGAGACCTTTGTTCTATGTGACGTGAAATTTCACCTTAAACTTTGAAATCTTTTACTATAACTGAAGGAACACAAAGATTTGACCATCCTCTCTATCCAGTGGCTTTCTCTACACAGGCCTTCCCATGAATTTAAAGTAGTTTGCTTCCAAAATGTAAAATCACGCTGAATTCAAGTAAAGTGACAGCGTGCACTGGTTCATTACATTGTGTGTCAGAGCAAATCAGTGGTCCCCCAGCTCCTTTTTGTTAGAGATCTTCTCTGCGATGGCTTGGCAAATTGGCACTGCTTCTGTCCATCTCCCATGTCACCTCGCTTCCTACTCATGTACAATTACAGTCTACATATGAGTTGCCTCTGCCATTTGCTATGGTTTTGGTCCCTGCAATACCGAAGAGAAGCTGTTTTGCTGTCAAGGCACCAGCTGCAGATGTGTCCTTGAATCTCTTTTGCAGCTTCCTTCTGATTTCCATCTTACCCTCTACCAAGAAGAGGAGAAGAAAACACACACTTTGGGGTTTGATGTGGGTTAGCAGTGTTATGAGTTGTGAATATGATGTGATGACTGCTGAAAAGAATTGGGAGTGAGAAACAAAAGAAACGACTAGGCTATTAAGATATCTACAGGCTTTTGGGTTACTGATACATGAAGAGGGATGTGGTTGAAATTTCTCTGAAGATCTTACCCTTATGCAAAACTACTTCTAGCTGCGAGATTTCACCTTTGCTGTGCCTTTTTGTATGAAATTTATTTATTTTATAAAAAGTTGCTAACTCCCTCTGGTTGTATTCTTTGCCATAGTTTCTACCATCCAGTGTGCAAACCCTGCTATGGATCCAGTAGAGACAGACCTGTTCACAGCTGAGAACATTATCTCACTCAACTGACTTAGCATGAGTTTCCTTACCATACACTGTGATGTCGAACTGAAGGCTGAACGTTGCTTTTGTGTTTGAATAATTTAGGATTAGCATTGACAAGGAAGGGGAAAAGGGCTTGAGGGAGGTGTTTTTTATTCCTCTCATGGTGAGGATCCAACATCTACAGCAATAGGCTCCTACTCGTTTTGGTGATTTTTATTTGATAAGATCTTCTCAAGGCTTTAGAGATCGTGATCAACTTGTGTGCATTTGTGGATGAGGATCTGCTAAGAGGTATTTTTTGTTCATAACAAAGCTGGAGGCTGTGGATCCCTTTCCACTGCCCCAACATGACACGCCAGTGCTGATGTATGGTCACAGCAGAGCACAATGCGCTGATTAGATGCTGGGCCTGGCTGGAACAAAGGGACATGTCCAGGCGTTGGGATGGGATGCTGGGGCTGGGCTCCTGTTCCCCGGCCCCTTGGGCTTCATTCAGCAGCAGCGTCTCGCGACCGCTTTGTTTATTTGTTCCGCGATTACGTATATGAGCTTCCAGAATTTATGAGATCAGAGGTCAAGTGAAAGGCCACAGTTCACAGGTCAAGTGAGAGGCTAAAATTTGTGAAACCAAGGAAATGACAGGACAGTGCCAAGTGAAAGGTCAAAAGTCAAGTGAAAGGTTCAGCGTGGATGAAAGTGAGCAGCCTGAGCGCCGGCTGGACCACACACCCAAGCGGGCCCATGCCAACGTCCTCAGCATCAAAATGCAGCTCAAAATTCGTTCCCTGGCGTCAGAGCCAGGAGAAGAGGTGGCCTGAGCAGGCGCTGCTCAGATCAGGCTCTAGCACTGGCTGTGGTGGTGCAGTTTGAGGGTAATTGTGGCTGATTCTGTCTTGGGCTCAGATAGGTGTTGATGGTGATGAATTTCGAGCTTTTCTCGCGAAATTTCAACCAGGATGGGACAAGCTAGAGTCAAATCATCTCCTCTTGCCAGCACTTCTAGTTTTATTTGTCTAGAATGAGACAATGTCAGTACATCGTCTCCACCTCTTTGTTTGTATTTACATGCAAAATCAGTCTGGTATACATGTAAACCAGATCAATCAAGATGCCTGTTCTGCATTTGGACTCTGCTGCATCAGAGAACAATAATTTCCATTTGATTCTCATTTAACCATACTTTCCTCATTTAACCATGCAGAAGAGCACGTGCTCACTTCAGGCTTCTGGTTTGTCACTTAGGGCTCTGTAATTGGATGCTTAAAGCTTTCTTACTTTTTTTTGTGGGTGTTTTGTGTTTGTTTGGTTGTTGAGGGTTTTTTGTTTTGTGGGGTTTTTTTGTTTGTTTGTTTTATAAAAACAAAACCAAACCCAACCAACCAACAACAACCACCACCAAAAAACCCAAACAAAACAAACCAAACCCACAACGAAACCAAACAAACGAAAACCAGAACAAAATTCAATGCTTGTCAAGTTCATCTAAAATAGCTACTTTTAGACTTGATGTTGTTTTGAGATGGCTTTTGTCCTGTTTGTTTCACTGAGTTCAGAAATTTGTAGCATCTTCATGAGTTGAGAGAAGAAAATATACAAAGAAAAAATGATGTCGCCTTTCCTTCAGTCATCCCTTTCTTCAAAACGACTTCAAACAAAACAATGTCTGTTTTTTAACACAGCACATTAACTAATTAGCAGAACAAAGTTAGTATTGGTACACCTTGTAGTGGTGTAAATGATAGTTTTGATAATTAGGCTCCATATTAAAAAAATGAGAGCCCTTCTTTCCTAATCTGTTTCCTTGGTCTCACGACAAGCCATGGTCCCTGGTGACATTGACTCCTGGGATTTGTCTTCCAGTTGTCTTCTGTTGAGTTGAGCCCCTGAGAAGGGGACACATCTCTTGGTCAGGAAAAGAGGAAAATTGTTAGTTGGGACAGTAAGGAAACGCAAATCAGTGCATTCATTTCCAGAGCTGGTAGTCCTCAAAATGCTTTATCTTGCTCACCATTTGCATCCTTTCTAGATTAAACTTCAACCTCCCAGTGTTTGTCCAGCTTTCCAACCCCCCTCAGAAAGGTGGAACATGGAATGTGTGCTTAGTGAGAGAGATTGAATCTTTATGCCAACCCATGGCTACTCACGGTCTTCCTAGAAAATTGACACTTATGCTGATTAAGAGCAAAAAAGAGGTTCAAAACTGTAAGCAGCCGTCAGTTGGTCTTTGATTTAAACCCAGATCTGCAGAAGGATTTAGGTCCTACAGTGTTGAGGTCTTCAACATCTCATCATTAAGAACCTAGTGCCAGCAATGGCTTTGCTCAGGCTGTGTAGGACTAACCTACTCCTTTGAGCAGTGGCCCATCTCCCCCAGACCATTCAGGCACACCAATTTGGGGCTGGCAAAGCCAATATGCTTTACCCATCTACATTTTTCATCAAGGACCACAATGGCATGTACGACACCTTAAATCCTTCCTCTCTGCCTCCCAGTACAGAGGTATAGGATGAAATTAGTTTAAAATATTTAGATTGTATTAATTCCATGTTTGTTCAATGGGGAACACAGTCATCTGCTGGCTGGTATTCCCCTGCTCCAAATTACATGGAGTGTTACTTATTCTAAGAGTGGTTGTCTTTTTAGGAATGACAGTGAATTACATCACTGTTTTCATTTGCTGCACATTTGTTATCTGCCTTGCATGGTTCCCAGCAGTGTGGGGACAGTTTGTTGAGTGGCGTGTTAATACCATTTATTTTTTTTAGCCTAAGTAGAGGTATAAAATTCCTAGTCAAAATTCTGTCATGTTCTCTGAGCAGTGGTAAATGAGTATCTCCTTACAACTGTTTTCTTTCTAGCAGAAAAGTATAACTTGGTGTATACATGTAGGAGTGTTCAGTCTTCTCTGGGAAATGAGACCAACAAAGAAAGCTCTGAAGTCATCTAAGGCCAAATTCTTTCCACAGAAATCTCTATGTATGGGACCCGCTGAACTTGCACATGTATATCTGAGGGCAGATTTTGACCCTAGGTAAGCAAACAGTTACGACCAAAGGGTTGTTTACTTTTCCTAAGTTTTTGCCTTTCCTGGGTATTAATATTACTCTCATAAATTTTGTTGAGCTACACTTTCAAAAGTTAAGACTCCAGGCCCCAGAGGATGAAATACAGCAGCCCAATTACACACAACCAGAGTCAGGGCTCTAAAAGACAGGAGTTTTTGAAAGACATGAACAATATTTAGAGAGCTGGTTAATATTAATTCCTTTGGGAACTATAAGTCTGGCCATTAATAGGCTTAGAGTGATAAAAATGGCAATATGGTGTGCACGTATAGATGATATTGTCAAAAAGAAGCAATTAGTAGCACAGAAAGCATGTGCACATATGGCAGGCAGGTTGAAATGAGAAATACTGCCAGCAATATGATAACAGAGCGAACGAAAAAAGAAGAATGAAACAGTAGCACGTTTTGTTCCTCACCTAAACAGAGCTGAGATTTTTTTTCATCCAAACAGATTTTCTTTCTCTAAGATTTTTTTCATCCAAACAGATTTTCTTTCTCATTCTGTCTCGCTATCGCTAACACTCTGAATAAGACATCAGGCAAATGCTTCTTGTCTTCCTTCCTACACGTATTTGACTGAGACTAGAAAATGTGATTATTTGCCAGAGGTTCTCTCAGAAATTGGGGTTGAAAGCCACGATCTGAGTCTCTCTGGAATCAGTAGAAATACTGACAACGGCATCCCAATCTGAAACATCTCCCCCGCCCAGGTCTAACTTGTCAAGTGTTTCAAATCGGCCAAATATTATGTTCCCTCCCAACTCTTTCTTCTCATCTTGGCAGAGGAGTATTTGAGCCCAGACTTGCAGACTAATGGGCTCTAAGATCACGATTTCAGCATTGTTTCAAGCAGGGACCAAAAGACTGGAGGGTGCTGCTCACAGGTTGTGTAAAGCCCATTCTGATGTTGCAGATAATTGACTGACTTATCTTCCAAGTGCATTCGATGCCTCATACACTTTCATCTTTATCTCATTATGCTCTTTTTAGGGTTAAAAACTAGGACTTTGCAGGGCAGCTAAAATACTGTCTGTATCCTTGGGGTGAAAAAAAAAGAGTTATCATAAACATAACCCTGCCAGCCTTTGAGCTGAGTGAGAGCTTTTGCATTTTGGCTTTGGAAAGTTATACACCTGTCACTCTAAAATGGAGCAGATGGGTTATAATCTTATCTGCTCACTCTAGATTTGCTGTCAGAAGGATGTGAGGTAAGGGCAAGTGGTAAACCCAATGCAGTTTATCTATACTGCTGGCTACACTTTTCCCTCTATGCGTTGACCAAAGAAATTGGTGAACGGGAACATTTTGACTTCCCCAGAACAATTGTGTTCTCAGTTCTTATCTTACATTGTTGAACAAATAATTGATATTATAGGAACAAAAGATCCTGAAAGTAAGCCGGCCTGTCTTCTGGTGTCCTGTAAGCTGAAATGTTATTTTGATTACTTTTCTCATTTTTATTAGTATGCTTTAGCCTGTTCACTGCACTGGCTTCTAGTGAAAATCCCTAGCGGTTTTTAAATATTTTGGCAAGGCTGTTGCCTAAGATAGTGCCATTCTCTTCTTTTGGACATGAGAAAAACCCGTGCAACCTGTGGTATTGCTGGTAAAGAATGACTTTTTATTAGCATTGACTGCTGCTCTGTCCTGTTCCATTACTCTCTTTTCATCCTACTAATTATTTAGAGGGGTTTGCACAGACAGCAGCAATTGAATAATATAGCTATGATATTAAAAAAAACCTCTCTAGCAGATATCTGGAATTGTCTGATCATCCATATGCTGTGTGAAAACAACTTGTGCTTTCCTTAAGACTTTGTCTTCTAAAAGTTGCAGGCAACTTTAGAGATCCAGGTCTGATTATAGGGTCAGAAAAGAAAAGGGTAATCGCTCAAGCTTCAGTGGGCCTAATCACTCCCTGTGGAGTGATAATTACTGTCCTTCATGATGCTTGGACTGCAAGCAGTGTCTGCTCTGTCACATAGCTTTACTTGCTTCCTGCCCTCTATTAGGATATTAAATCCTCCAACTGGCAAACTACTTTGACTGTCTAGAACAAAGAAAAAGGAAAAGAGGAAAAAAAAATGCTGTCCGTTGAAGCAGAACATTGAGATACTCACACAGTAAAACACAGCACCTTATATATCAAGCACTGAGAAGCAGCATCAGGAAAGTTTCCATCATGAAAACTACTGAAAGCTATGTCAAATATGGGCATTTATCATTTGTATTTAGAAAACAGGAAATTATTTGGCCCATCTCATCCCAACTGGAATGTGAAAGACAAATCTGGGACCATAGAGCATAATTATTTGCAACTCGGAATATGAAAACTTGCACACCACTAGAGAAAGCAGGCCAGAAAATATCAAAACGATCTGAAAAGCAACAGAAGGTGCCAAAAGTTTGAGAGCTTGTTAAAAATTTACCTGCACTTAAGGGCTTTGTAGAAAAGCTCAAAAGGATTGGAACCAGTTTAGGGGACTTAGAGGAAAATATAAAACCATATTCCAGCTTGGCAATTGTAAAAGACTGGAGTAAGTTGCAATTTGTATTTTTAATCTACTGGAAATACTAGATATCACACTGGTATGTTTATTTTCTAATTTCAGTAACATAAGAACAGCAGTGGTATCCCACAACCTGGGAATGTCTGCATGTTGGAGGTGATGCTGCTCATCTCCCAGGAGTTTGCTGTCTCTTAGTTTTGGGGCTAATCTGAGGGCCACTGGAGTCAACAAGAGTCTTTCACTGGGATTTGGATCAAACTATTTAGTTCTATGTTTACATTATTATAAAACTCTTATGTCAGAAGCAGTTCAATAGTGACAGAGCACAAACCGAGGTTTTCATAAATCGTTCCTACTGCCTATTTACAGAAGATATTTCTCCTAGTCCCAGCTCCACTTTTGGCATTTTGCTTCATCCTGCAATGTTTAGGTTGTCTCATATCTCCAGGCCCTGCAGAATCAGTCTTCCAGCTGCTAAAACTGGCTCCCAAGAAAATGCTTGTTGTGGTTTGCTCCTAGCATGCTTCGAAAAGAGAACAAATAGCAGCCTTGAGGACTGGAGCTGCTTTATTACAAAAATATCAATTACACTTTCCAAATATCTTACAGCTGTGAAGCAGTCTTGACACGGCATGATAGCAGAGGTGTCAACTCACTAGGATGCAGATATGGTTGCTGATGTGAGCAGGTGCTGGAGTAATCCTGGAGATTTTCATGCTTGAGTCAGGAACTGAAAACCTATGGAAAGGTTCAGTGTGGGATTCACTTTTGGGAAAAAGCAGTAAGAACTGTTAGGAAATGCAACAGAAGTTTTAAAAATGGATGTCTAAAGTTAGACTCCTATGCTTATATTTAGGGTTCTGAATAAGTTTGGTCTCTTTGGGCCATGAAGATGATCAGAGGACTGTAGCACCTCTCATATGAAGAAAGGCTGAGAGAGTTGAGGTTTAGCCTGGAGAATGGAAGGCTGCAGGGAGACCTTATAGCGACCTTCTAGTACCTAGAACGGACCTACAAGACAAGATGGAGAGAGACAATTTACAAGGGAGTGTAGTGACAGGACAAGGGGTAATGGCTTTAAAGTGAAAAGAGGGTAGATTTAGATTAGAAATAAGCCGGATATTCTTCACCACGAAGGCGGTAAAGCACTGGCACAGGCTGCCCAGCGAAGTTGTGGATGTCCCGTGCTTAGAAGTGTTCAAGATCAAGTTGAATGGGGCTTGGACCAACCTGGCCTAGTGGGAGGTGTCCCTGCCCATGGCAGAGGGGTTGTAACTACATGATCTTTAAGGCCCCTTCCAACCCAAACCCTTCTGTGATTCTACGATTTTAAAAAATGCTGCTGCTGGGGATCAACATGCCTAATTAAAAGCTCTTCCCAATAAATTTTAATGAAAAAGCAAGACTTAAAAGCTAGATGATGTCTTTCACAAAGAACCATCTGTAAGATCGAGACTTAGCAATGCAACTACTAGAGCTGCAAAATGACCTTAGGAATTCACATACTGCAAGTAAATATTTATTGCCATTAAACAGTTGGCCCCCAAAGCAAGCATTCATATTCTGGTTAACCATGTGGAAACTGAGTTCATGCACATGTTGTCAGCCATGGGCCCTGCACCACATCATTAATCTGCGATAAGTATTTGGGAGGAAGAGACTGCGTGTGCAGGGAAGCTGCACGATCCGTCCTGTGGTGCGAAGGGGAAGATCATATAATAACAGAAAAGTAGAGTGGGTGTCACACAAACCAAGCTACTTGCTTCCAGCAGCAGTGAAATTTATGGCACTTTTTCTCTTCTTTTTCTATCCTGCATAAAAGGAACGCTGCAATAAAGATGAATATTATGTTCTGTATGAGTATCTACTTTCGTGACACCCGCTGTAACACTTTAACAGGTACATCCCCCTCTGGAGGACCAGAGCAACATCTGCTAAAACTTCAGTAATTTCCTCACCACCTTTCTCCTCGATATTCATGTATTTATGAAATACCCTTTCAGTTCCACCATTAATTGATAAGCTTCGCTTATGTGTTATCCCAGATGTCTTTAAAAGTGTAATAGAGTTTTTGAAGTAATTTCATCTGTGAGACGATTGATTACCACCTTATCATGAGCAGCTGGAAGAACCGATACCACTGACAAAATCAGTGAGTGCAGATGTATTTTTTTTTTTAATATATGCAAAAGTATTTTACTAAAATCACCTTGAACTTTTGGAGTTTGTTTGTGATTTTTAGGAGTTTGAAAATTGATTAAATCAGAGGTTATTATTGTGCAAAAATGTATCCCTGAGGTGTTAAATTATCTTTGTTCTGAGTTAAAACCCTTTATTATGTTATCCAGAAAAAACCAAACAAACAAAATCAAACAAATGCCCGAAAACCAAACAAAACCAAAAAACTCCCACAACATGTTATTTTGGCAAAGATTATCTAGAGTATGTATTTTTCTTTAAGGGATTTTGAAGATGGTGACTATGGGCTGCAGTCTGAGGGAAATGGAAAAGGACAGTTTTGCATTTCCCTATATGTCTCAATACTAATCTATTTAGGATTTGTAACTTATGTTTTATAGGAGTAAAGTCCAATCTACCAGTTCAATAAGAACTGAGAGCTGTACACATAAGCAGCACTCTCTATATGCTGTCCAAAGCTCTTTGGTCTTTATGGTTGACTCAACTGGGTGAATGAGGGATACAATATTAAATTTAAAGTTGAGTTTTCCTGCACTGCTGCTACTTTTTCTTTTCTGGTTGGTATTATGAACATGTGCTAATTTCTGTGGGTATCTGTTCTCTGTCATTAGTAAGTCCTTCTGGTGTTTTAAAACCTATTTCCCATGAATTCCTCATCTTAATGAATGCTTTAAAAAAATCAATTTTTTTTTTGACCAAAGTCATTATTATTTGCTCATACAGAACGTATTAAGGAATCCTTATATGACAGACCACTGCTATGAGAAACAGGGTTTTTTTTTTCTGAGCTACCACAGCAGAAGTATTTTCACAATTGTTAATCAACTGTTGGTGTGTAATCTGCCATTTATAGCAGTTCTTTCCTCCATCAGCCTGAATTATTAACGCTGCCTGTTGGCCAAGGCAAACACTCTTCCAAACATCTCTGGAGGCTTAATTCAGACTTTTCTAACCTCTGTGTTTCTGAGTTGAGAGTTTTAAGTGTTTTAATCCTACACAAAAGCAGTGAAAGGGTTTGCACTCGTTTCTCTGAGAACTGATTCTGGCCCTAATCCCATACAATAATTATATTTCCTAGCTTTTCCTGGTGAGGGACTTGCAGATTGCCCCCCGTGATCAATACTTGATATGAAGAACGAGTTCAGGGATGGAAAGTTGCAATCTGAGGCAATGCATCTGTTGCCATTGTGACTGGTTAAGGATAAAAGCTGGTGGAATACAAAACCCTTCTGAGTCTTAACTACAGTGCTGAACGCTATAATTATTTAAAAAAATGCATATCCTGACTCTGCTTAGGAGCCCGTTTGCTATAATTCACCCTTGTGTTAATAGCCTCCTAACATATATGAATGTATGCTAAAATGGGTTTTAAACTACTAGATTTATGGCTTGGCAGGCTGGTAAATGCACAATTATAGTTCATAATAGGTAGGTATCTGCTGTCCATTGATTTTCTCTTGTTCTATTTCCTTCCAGAGTGATGTCATTAGACATTACGCAGATGACTAATAGTCGTAAGGAATGACATTCACGTGCCAGAATGCCACATGCTGGTGTCCCCGTGTGGGCCCCAGCACCGGCCGCTGTAGGATGGCAAAAACACCCTGAACATTTCTGCTACAGCAAATCCTCAGCCTTGCCAAATCTGCGGTGGATTGGCAGCATAGAGGCAACTCAGCTAGGAAAAACAAAAAAGATGAAACCACAAAAGCTATTTAGGAGCTCTGAATATCTTTCTAATCAGATTGCTGGGAGTGCGTTTGGACTTGTATCTATTCATTCTGCGGTGACGGAAGTAAAGGAACTATCCAGTGAGCTATCTGGTTTTCCCAGAATTGTTTGTACTGCTGACCTTTATATCTACTCATTTATCCTAATTGTTTTTAGCTGTTTGAGGAAGAATCTCAGATGAGAAAAGCAACCCAATATGTATCAGAGATCCTATCTGCTACAACTTTTGTTCTTATTTAAAGCAGACCCTGCGTCATTTTGTGTGCTGGTTGCACAGTACCAAAGGCAGGAATTTGTCATGCGAGTTTTTTAATGAAATCATAGGCCCAAGACAGAGGTTTCTAGACACAGAGAGTGTGATCTGGGGGTGGGGTTGCTTAGATGCTTCTTGCCCAAATGCGTTTCCTGATGTTCTCCGACTGGGGCAGCTTTTGATGTGGTACTTTCTTGTGGGAGAGTGGGGAGCATCATTGCAGGGTGGTGGCCAAGCTGGCTCCGTTAGCTTTGCTTGAGTCCAGGATAGGAGAAATCCACTGCCAGAGTGTTATAACAGGAAACCTGGCTCTCAGCATCCATAAAACTCTCTCTCCAAGTGGAATTTCCCAGATTAAATGAGAATATTGATTTTTTTCTCAGTATCCCTTGTTTGGAATTGGA